>NC_090748.1:5766343-5778158 GCF_036898095.1 Palaemon carinicauda
GCCAATGGTTCATCAGTATTCAATTATCTTTTTTTTTTTTTTTTCATTTTAATGTTCTATTATTTTGCAAACATTGCCAATGGTTCTTCAGTATTCAATTATCTTTTTTTTTTTTTCATTTTAATGTTCTATTATTTTGCAAACATTGCCAATGGTTCTTCAGTATTCAATTATCTTTTTTTTTTATTTTTCATTTTAATGTTCTATTATTTTGCAAACATTGCCAATGGTTCTTCAGTATTCAATTATCTTTTTTTTTTTTTCATTTTAATGTTCTATTACTTTGCAAACATTGCCGATGGTTCGTCAGTATTCAGTTATCTTTTTTTTTTCTTTTTTTTTAATTTTAATGATAATTTTAGTTTTTCTCCACTTCTGATTCGAAGACTAGTTTTCCATTATATTGTTACATTTCATCAAATAACTGTAATATCTTAAAAGAACCCAACTATATTAATATTCACAAAGTGTTTTTGTCTAAACGAAAAACGCAAAAACTGCAAATTGAAATGGAATGCATTTCCATCATTTTCTCAGATGTAAGAATTTTATAAATGTTTCAATTTGCATCAGCTGACATCAAAAGGGTGTCCAATACGCCTGTGGTATAATCAATGACGTCATTGCTCACGAATGTGTAAAGTTGTTCCCCATTTATGTTAGTTTTACGTCATGTCTCACTCCCCCTTGTTTCTTCTTTGCCATTTTCACTGGCAAATTAACCTTTTGTTTATTCAGTTCGCTTTGCTCATCTCCATTTGATATAGATGATTAATTTCCAAAACAATGTTTATGATTTTCTAAAGTTTATTTCCCTCTGAAGGCACACATCTGTTTATTTTTATTTTTTTTCCATTTCCTTCTCGCACTGTTTATTCTTTTCCGTTCGCTTTCATTTTGATTATACTCTTCAACCTTTATACATGAATATGATTATGCTAATTACTTTCACCCACATTTGGCACATTTAGAAATTATTAACCAGACTTAATTTCTTCAGTCATTTACACTTATTTCAGTTATTTGATATTTCATCTTCATTTCTCTATTTATCATTCTATGCAATGCATCCACAATACGTCCAGTCCTTCAATATTTCATAATTTTAAAAAAATCTTCTCATGCAAAAACACCCACTCTCTTTAAGCGCTTCGTTCAGCGCTTCGTTCAGCTTTATCCTTTCTTCATTTCCTCTAGCATGGCCAGTCGCATGCCGTAAGCTATGTTCTTGAGAAGGAGAGCCCAGGCCCGCCTCCACCTCGTCCGTCCATTCAGCTTCCAAGGCTGGTTGAATGGCCTTCAGGAACTCGGGTCCCACGAGCTGTTTAAAAGAAAGAAAAGCGAGAGAATTAGTTATTTGTTAGAGAGAGAGAGAGAGAGAGAGAGAGAGAGGAGAGAGGAGAGAGAGAGAGAGAGAGAGAGAGAGAGATTGTTAATCCAGAAATTATTAGAATTAGTAATTATAATTGAGAGAGAGAGAGAGAGAGGAGAGAGAGAGAGAGAGAGAGATTGTTACTCCAGAAATTATTAGAAATAGGGCCTTTAAATTGTGTGTGAGAGAGAGAGAGAGAGAGAGAGAGAGAGAGAGAGAGACGGGGCAAGGCCCACAACGTCCATGTTAACTATGCTTAGTTTTAAATGTTTTGGAACATTTTTTTGCCAAAATTTTTTATTTTCATTTAATGAATTATATCTAATAACATTTGTATGATGATGCTCCAACGCACTACAGTATATGAGGAATAGAAAAAAAAGGGTTATAGAAGAATACAATAAAAACCTTAGTCCTTGATGTAATGAAATTATATGGCATTATTTTTGGTATCCTCGAAATAAGGTTTTTTTTTTTTTTTCACTATGCCAATGCTTTTTGCTGGGATTTTGAATTTATAGTTGGAGAAGGACACTCCAAAATCAAACCATTGTTTTCTAGTCTTGGGTAGTGCCATATCCTCTGTACCATGGTCTTCCACTGTTTTGGGGTAGAGTTCCCTTCCTTGAGGGTACACTCGGGCGCACACTTCTATCTTATTTCTCTTCCTCTTGTTTTGTTAAAAGGTTTTATAGTTTATATAGCAGATATTTATTTTAATGTTACTGTTCTTAAAATATTTAATTTTTCCTTGTTTCCTCACTGGGGTATTTTTCCCTGTTGGATCCCCCTGGGCTTATAGCATCCGGCTTTTCTAACTAGGGTTGCAGCTTAGCAAGTAATAATAATAATAATAATAATAATAATAATAATAATAATTAAAGATTTTATGAGATGCTAAACATTTATGGCAATATCTTGTCTGTTTATAAATTGTTTTACTTTTTTTTCCATCAATTTAGATACGATCTTGATCAACGATATCTTCTGAATGGCCATTTTATATCTTAATTCAAGTATATCAGGATTGTCCAATCACCACAGTTGTATTGAACAGGTTACGTAATTCTTGGTCTTTCACATATATAATATTTTATATTAACATCATATGTAACCTGTGGATTTTCCTTTCACCAATTATCAACAACTGTCCTTGGTTCTAATGATCTTCCTGTAGTTGGTCAACTGTAAAATATGGCTGCATGGTTAATAATTTGCATGAAAAAACTGTAAATGCCTGGCAACATTTATTCCAGGATTTTTATCGTTTTAAAAAAACGGATATAATCACGTAAAGGAGTGATATTACGGTCACCAACCCGTAAAATATAATAACAACGTATGGTAAAATTACGGTCACTTGTATTTTATTGAAATACAGCTGAGAACAGTATATTTTTACGGAGATTTTCCGATTACAATTACGATTTTTTTAAACAGTGTGGCCTATTCGGTCTCTTATTTAAAACCGCCTTTGTTTATAGATGTGTTTTTTTGCTCTTTTTGTAAACAATAGTAAATACTTGCAAGTTTATTTTCTTGTGGGGGGGGGGGGGGGGTGCGTTTGAAACTTGCATCTTATTCAGGTCTAATGGGTGTTAAACTTTGATACACTTTTTAAATTATGCATATTGTTATTATTATTATTACTAGATAAGCTGCAACCCTAGTTGGAAAAGCAGGGAGCTATAAGCCCAAGGGCTCCAGTAGGGAAAAATAGCCCAGGTGAGGAAAGGAAGTAAGGAATTATATACAAGAGAAGTAATTAACAAATAGAATAAATTATTTTAAGAACGGTAACATTTAAAACAAATCTTTAACATTAAACTATAAAACTTCAAAAAAGAGGAAGAGAAATAAGATAGAATAGTGTGCTTGAGTGTACCCACAAGCAAGAAAACTCTACCCTAAGACAGTGGAAGGCCATGGCACTACCCATGACTAGAGAACAAAGGTTTGATTTTGGAGTGTCCTCCTAGAAGAGCGGTTTACCATAGCTAAAGCGTCTCTTCTACCCTTACCAAGAGGAAAGTAGCCACTGAACAATTACAGTGCAGTAGTTAACCCCTTGGATGAAGAATTGTTTGGGAACCTCAGTGTTGTCAGATGTATGAATACAGAGGAGACTGTGTAAAGAATAGGCCAGACTATTCGGTCTACGTGTAGGCAAAGGGAAAATTGAACCGTAACCCAGAGAGAAGGATCCATTGTAGTACTGTCTGGCCAGTCAAAGGACCCCATAACTCTCTAGTGGTAGTATCTCAACGAGTGACTGGTGCCCGGGCCAACCTACTACCTAACGTAGACCAACTGGTGGTAATATAAGTGGACATATCTGGATTATGCCTACACGTGGTGCCTTTAATTCCCCTTGTGTGATTATTGCGGTCACAAGGCAGTTTATATATATATATATATATATATACATATATACACACACACACACACACATATATATATATATATATATATATCGATTGTTAACTCGACTGCTTCTTTAGGAACTAGTTTGATTGATATCTGACAAATAGTATGCACTTCATAAGCATTACCTTTGCCTTGCCTTTGCCTTTGCTTTTCCCTTCTGCCTTTCTCCGATTTAGTATATACTGTAAGAATCGAGCTTGACTTATCGGTCTGGAAAATCCCTTACTATTAATTATAAAACTTTTCTTTTTACTACGGTTTACGATATCGGTTTTTTTTTTTTTTTTTTTTTTTTTTTTTTTTTTTTTTTTTTTTTGAGGAAGCTGAAAATCTAGTTACAACATTTACCTTATAACTGATATTGATTTTAATTGCTAGAGAAACTGGTTTGTGATCAATTTAATATCGTTATTTTTATTATCATCATCATCATCATCATTGTTTTCCTTTTGATGGGGAGATGAATTTATTTATATATTTTACGGGTGATGGTAATGTTATATGTTTGAGCAATTGTTGTAATAGCAAATAAGGACGAGGACAGAGAAGTTTGAGTTAATAGGGGAAAAGTGATGGAACAAAGAGCTGCGAGAGAGCGTACAGCTCATGAAAGGCAATATCGGTGTACTTAGAAATGGATTTTGGAATGCTTCCCTGCCTTGTATCCAGAAGGACAGGGCTTCGGGACACTTTAATTCTCTTTTTCTTGCAATGTTACAGCCATTGTATACACTACTTTGATTTACAGAGAGAGAGAGAGAGAGGAGAGAGAGAGAGAGAGAGAGAGAATGGGCCTGGTTTGTTGAGAGAGAGAGAGAGAGAGAGAGAGAATAGGCCTGGTTTGTTGAGAGAGAGAGAGAGAGAGAGAGAGAGAGAGAGAGAGAGAGAGTATATGGGGCTGGGTTTGTTGAGAGAGAGAGAGAGAGAGAGAGAGAGAGAGTATATGGGGCTGGGTTTGTTGAGAGAGAGAGAGAGAGAGAGTATATGGGGCTGGGTTTGTTGAGAGAGAGAGAGAGAGAGAGAGAGAGAGAGAGAGAGAGTGAGTATGGGGCTGGGTTTGATGCGAGACTGGGATACTCGGGGCCGCTATGGGAATTTGCTTATAAGACGGCTGTGTAATAAAAAACTTGAATGCTTTTGCAATGTAACCGTCCTCTGGTATAGGAAACAGACAATATAATGGTTATCAATATTGCAGCTCTTTCAATATAGGTACTAGAACACGATTTTTTTAGCAGATTCTCATAATGACGAAAAACAACTTGTTATTTTCCATCTCACAATCGCATCAAGAGTTGATTCCCATTTTGAATGATCCCAAGAGTCTCCGGGATAGCGAGTCTCGAGGATCTAGCTTCCATATACCAAATAAGCTGCTTTAAAGATCAAGTCCATAAGGCTTTTATGGAAAGAATGAGATTAGGTTAGGTGTTTCTCTCTTACAGCGTTTTGGTTTTCGCTGGAAATGGTAAACTGATTTTTTTTTTCGCTGGAAATGGTAAATGATTTTTTGTTTTTCGCTGGAAATGGTAAACTGATTTTTTGTTTCTCGCTGGAAATGGTAAACTGATTTTTTGTTTTTTGCTGGAAATGGTAAACTGATTTTTTGTTTTTCGCTGGAAATGGTAAACTGATTTTTTTGTTTTTCGCTGGAAATAAACTGATTTTTTTTCGTTTTTCGCTGGAAATGGTAAACTGATTTTTTTTTTTCGCTGGAAATGGTAAACTGATTTTTTGTTTTTCGCTGGAAATGGTAAACTGATTTTTTGTTTTTCACTGGAAATGGTAAACTGATTTTTTAGTTTTTCACTGGTTTTAATGTTAATGTTATTGAAATATATAATTTTTATTTTTCATTACTTCTTATATCGTTTATTTATTTCTTTATTTCCTTTCCTCTTTAGGCTATTTTTCCATGTTGGAGCCCTTGTGCTTATGGCATCTTGCTTTTCCAACTAGGGTTGTAGCTTAGCTAGTAATAATAATAATAATAATAACTGGTTTTTTGTTTTTCGCTGGAAATGGTGAACTGATTAATTGTTTTTCCCTGGAAATGGTAAACTGATTTATTGTTTTTCGCTGGAAATGGTAAACTGATTTTTTTGTTTTTCGCTGGAAATGGTAAACTGATTTTTTTCGTTTTTCGCTGCAAATGGTAAACTGATTTTTTTTTTCGCTGCAAATGGTAAACTGATTTTTTGTTTTTCGCTGGAAATGGTAAACTGATTTTTTGTTTTTTGCTGGAAATGGTAAACTGATTTTTTGTTTTTCGCTGGAAATGGTAAACTGATTTTTTGTTTTTCGCTGCAAATGGTAAACTGATTTTTTGTTTTTTGCTGCAAATGGTAAACAGATTTTTTGTTTTTCGCTGCAAATGGTAAACTGATTTTTTGTTTTTCGCTGCAAATGGTAAACTGATTTTTTGTTTTTCGCTGGAAATGGCAAACTTATTTTTTGTTTTTCGCTGCAAATGGTAAACTGATTTTTTGTTTTTCGCTGCATATGGTAAACTGATTTTTTGTTTTTCGCTGCAAATGGCAAAACTTATTTTTTGTTTTTCGCTGGAAATGGTAAACTGATTTTTTTCGTTTTTCGCTGCAAATGGTAAACTGATTTTTTGTTTTTCGCTGGAAATGGTAAACTGATTTTTTGTTTTTCGCTGCAAATGGTAAACTGATTTTTTTTTTTCGCTGGAAATGATAAACTGTTTTATGCTGGAGATGGTACTGATTTTTTTTTTTTTGCTGGAAATGGTAAACTGATTTTTTTGTTTTTCGCTGGAAATGGTAAACTAATTTTTTGTTTTTCGCTGCAAATGGTAAACTGATTTTTCGTCTTTCGCTGCAAATGGTAAACTGATTTTTTGTTTTTTGCTGGAAATGGTAAACTGATTTTTTTCGTTTTTTCTCTGCAAATGGTAAACTGATTTTTTGTTTTTCGCTGCAAATGGTAAACTGAATTTTTTGTTTTTCACTGCAAATGGTAAACTGATTTTTTTTTCGCTGGAAATGATAAACTGTTTTATGCTGGAGATGGTACTGAATTTTTTTTAATTTTTTTTGCTGGAAATGGTAAACTGATTTTTTTTTTTTTTTGCTGGAAATGGTAAACTGATCTTTTGTTTTTCGCTGGAAATGGTAAACTGATTTTTTGTTTTTTCGCTGGAAATGGTTAAACTGATTTTTTGTTTTTCGCTGGAAATGGTAAACGGATTTTTTGTTTTTTGTTGAAAATGGTAAACTGATTTTTTTTTCGTTTTTCGCTGCATATGGTAAACTGATTTTTTGTTTTTCGCTGCAAATGGTAAACTGATTTTTTGTTTTTCGCTGGAAATGGTAAACTGATTTTTTTTCGTTTTTCGCTGGAAATGGTAAACTGATTTTTTGTTTTTCGCTGCAAATGGTAAACTGATTTTTTTTCGCTGCAAATGATAAACTGTTTTATGCTGGAGATGGTACTGAATTTTTTTAAAATTTTTTTGCTGGAAATGGTAAACTGATTTTTTTAATTTTTTGCTGGAAATGGTAAACTGATTTTTTTGCTTTTTCGCTGGAAATGGAAAACTGATTTTTTGTTTTTCGCTAGAAATGGTAAACTGATTTTTTGTTTTTCGCTGGAAATGGTAAACTGATTTTTTGTTTTTTGCTGGAAATGGTAAACTGATTTTTTTTCGCAGGAAATGATAAACTGTTTTTTGCTGGAGATGGTACTGAATTTTTTTAAATTTTTTTGCTGGAAATGGTAAACTGATTTTTTTATTTGTTTGCTGGAAATGGTAAACTGATTTTTTGTTTTTGCTGGAAATGGTACCTTTTTTTTTTTTTTTTTTGCTGGAAATGGTAAACTGATTTTTTTTTAATTTTTTGCTGGAAATGGTAAACTGATTTTTTGTTTTTTGCTGGAAATGGTAAACTGATTTTTTTTTTTCGCTGGAAATAGTAGACTGATTTTTTTGCTTTTTCGCGGGAAATGGTAAACCGATTTTTTTAGTTTCGCTGGAATGTTAAACTGATTTTTTATTTTTCCCTGGAAATGGTGGAAATGATTCCCGCTTATGTAAAGTCAATTTGGTAAGACAAGATGGGATTTGATCTGGAAGCCTGGAATCAGACGGAGGGGATTTTTTGTCTCGACCGACGATATCCTGGAAATGAAAATTCAAGGAACTGGAGATTTTCTGATAGATATTTCTCTGGATTTCAGTTTGATCGGTAGACATTTTGTTGCTGTTCATAAAACCTTAGTTAAATACGTCTTTACTATATAGCTTATTGTAAAGTGTAGTAACGATAATAATAATAATAATAATAATAATAATAATTATTATTATTATTATTATTATTATTATTATTATTCATTTATGTCTGTAGAGATTGATTGATTGAGTGAGAGAATTTTCTGGCATCCTTATGTCTGTCGAGATCTCAAGGTTGTTAAAAAGAGTGAACTGGAAAAGTTTTAAAAAACTGGAAGACATGTAGTGACTAAAGGTTTTGTAATTAATAGACCCACTTCGATTATCTCTGTTAATTAGATAAAAAATATTTCAATGTTTTCTCTTTGAAATATATATATATATATATATATATATACATACATATATATATATATATATGTATATATGTATATATATATATATATATATATATATATACATATATAAATAGCTCTTAAAACTATTTTGTGGTTAGCATATTGAAGTTTAGAAATGCAAGAGCATAATCAGAAAATGTAAATACTGGGATACATAGGAAGGAAAACATAAGCTACTCTTGACATCTTTGTTGTGGTGGCCTATTGGAAACGTCCCTGCCTGGCGTTCTGTTGGATTTGGGTTCGAGACCCGCTCAAGCTTGATAGCTTCCTGTAGTGTCTGCAACCTTACTATCATTGTTAGATAAGGATGGGGATTTGGGGAGCATATTGGTCTACTTGTTGAGTCATCAGCAACCATTGCCCGGCTCTCCCTGGTCTTAGCTTGGGTGGAGAGGGCCCTTATCACTGATTATATTCATAAATGGTCAGTCTCTAGGGCGTTGTCACTGCCCCTTATCTCTACTATTCATGAGTGTCCTTTAAACCTTTAAACATCGCTAAGTTGTTGATGTTCAAGCAGGAAACTTTATCTCGACATAAGAAGCGCTGTTGGTTTTGTCAGTTCATGTCGAACAATTACTGAAACAGCATAGGTCTTTTGTGAATGGCTGTCACCTGTTTGGTAGCTTAATGCTTGATTTATGACGGCTAAAGCTGATATGAAAGCTTAACAAAGCGTAATCATAGCATTCGCTACGGTTTTGAATATCTCTGGAAAGGAATATGGTATCTTCAAGTCTTCGGATTAGTGAGGTCGGTGTTACTGTATGATATGAGTCGTATGACAATGAAACAATATCCAACAAATTATGTAGATTTGAGAACAAAGCCCTCAGAAGAATATAAGAGATTACTCAAGTGTCATATGTGGATGAGATCATGATGGGGGTAGATGGAGATGGTTTGGGCATGCTTTTCGCACTTCCCAGGAGAGATTAGTTCACCAGATTTCAACTAGAAGAGTTGGGAGACCCAGGCCTACATGGCTGAGGACTATGAAGCGTGAAGTAGATGACGATGAATGGAGAAGTATTGAATTAAAAGCTCAAGATAGAGACGACTGGCGAAATGTAACTAAGGCCCTTTGCGTCAATAGGCGTGGGAGGTGATGACGATGATGATGATGAAATGTATGTTTAAATATTTCTGTATGAATATTATCATCTATGTGCTTATGTGTACGCCTATGTTTAAAAATGTTGGTATGAGTTTTTATCACTTTTTTATTATCACCAGTATTATAGAGGAGTGGATAAACGAAGTCGCGAGGTATTTTGTAATTAGGGAAGTGGTATACAGATTTTGAAAAAAGGAAAAGATAAAATAACATAAAGACAGTTATAATTTTAGGTTTAGGAAAAAATTTACACGTACATCATGAAAATGTAGTGGCAGTCTATCGGATGACTGCACTGCCAAAAAAGGGATTTTTGCATTCACAGTGGTTATCCCACCGTGTGATATCCCTTTTACCAGTGCGCCAAACCGGGAAGCTCCACGTGCAAGAGGAATTCTATCCTAAAGTGGCCCTTAGGAACTCTTATCATGATAGCATGAATAATGATGCGCCCACAAACGATACTTCCTTTACTATTCACTGCTTGAGAGATGGCAAGTGTGTTGCCATGCATGCACGTACGTTAATAAGATTTATAGGGATAGAGTACAGTACTATAATGTACTTCTAACTAGATTTTCATAATATAATTTGAGAGAGAGAGAGAGAGAGAGAGAGAGAGAGAGAGAGAGAGAGAGAGAGAGAGAGAGCAGACTAGTGTGTGTATGTTTGTGTCTGTAGTGTATCCAAATGTCTGAATGTAGACAGCCAGCAATGTTTAATATTTTAGAGATGTAAATGAGGGGTTGGTAGTACAGCATGCATACCACATTCGTTCACTATATCCAGTTTGCATGCACACAAATTAAATTTATATATATATATATATATATATATATATATATATATATATATATATATACTGTATATGTATTTATATTCTCTAAAAAGAAAAGTATTTAGTGGGATGGGCCTACCAGTACTAACTTAGCCATTAGAAACTTGGAACCTTACTAAAGCCTTAACACATAAGCTAGTTACAACTTACAGAGCTATGAAAGGAATAATGATGGGATTAACAGTTAGAAAAAGAAAAAAGAGCAACATGGATACGAGAGCAAACTAAAGTAGAGGATATTCTAACAACTTGCATGAAAAAAAAGACATGGGCAGGACATGTAATGAGAATGACAGACAATAGGTAGACAAGAATAACAAAAGAATAAATCCCTAAAATTGCAAAAGAAGCAGGGGAAGGAAGAGAAGACGATGGATTGGCAAATTAAGAAAGTTTGTGGATGTGGACTGGCATAGACTGACCATTAACAGACGATTGGAGGGACATTTCTAAAGCCTTTATTCTGTGGTGGACTAGTAATGGCTGATGATTTTATATATCTATATAATATACTGTATATATATATGTATATATAATATATATATATGTATATATATATATGTATGTATATATGTGTATATATATGTATGTATATATGTGTATATATATGTATATATATGTATATATATATATATATATATATACATATATATATATATATATGGGGGCTGGTGCAAAAATAATATATACCCCACAAACTTGAAATAAGGTTTTCCTTTCATATATTTAATCATCACATCCAAATTATAGACTGACTATATATTTATCTTGGCTTTTTTTTTTCTTTCTTTTTGGGGGGGGGGGGGAGATCAGAGCGAGTTCAGTGCTATATTGAAAAATAGAACGATATTAGTTTGGAATGAAAATATAAAAGACTAGATGACCTTAACTGTTGCATGAAAATACGCTCTTAATAGGTTCGAAGGATCTCGTTGTCAAAAATTAATCTGGTATCAACGTCATATTACTTTTTCATGTAATAATCAAGGTCATGGAATGTCCTTTCCACATTTTCGACATGTTTAGTAATACCCTCTTACGAAACAGTATATACTCTTGCCCCTTTGATTAACCTATTCGTTTTTATTATTACTTGGAATATTTTGGGCCCACTGGTTTTCCCTATCCCATTCGTTTCATCAGTAAAACTTTTGATTAACAAATTCAATTAGTGTTCGAGTTTGAAGCCTCAATCCTTTAGAAACTGTTACGAAATATTCTCTGGAAAATGCTTGAGGGAAAATGATAGCTTTTACGAGCTCGTTAAAAAATTGCGGTTTGTGGATGATGATTAGGGTACTGACGACTGTTGTGAAAGTCACAACACATATATCACGCAAATCCTCTATTTTTGTCCTCAGTTTGTTTGTTTGTTTGTAAGCAACTTTACACAAAAACTACTGTACCGATTTTGACCAAACTTGGTAGTAATGTTAGGTATGGTCTAGATGAATCTTTAAAGATT
>NC_090748.1:5778658-5796158 GCF_036898095.1 Palaemon carinicauda
CTTTTTACTACGGTTTACGATATCGGTTTTTTTTTTTTTTTTTTTTTTTTTTTTTTTTTTTTTTTTTTTTTTTTTTTTTTTTTTTGAGGAAGCTGAAAATCTAGTTACAACATTTACCTTATAACTGATATTGATTTTAATTGCTAGAGAAACTGGTTTGTGATCAATTTAATATCGTTATTTTTATTATCATCATCATCATCATCATTGTTTCCTTTTGATGGGGAGATGAATTTATTTATATATTTTACGGGTGATGGTAATGTTATATGTTTGAGCAATTGTTGTAATAGCAAATAAGGACGAGGACAGAGAAGTTTGAGTTAATAGGGAAAAGTGATGGAACAAAGAGCTGCGAGAGAGCGTACAGCTCATGAAAGGCAATATCGGTGTACTTAGAAATGGATTTTGGAATGCTTCCCTGCCTTGTATCCAGAAGGACAGGGCTTCGGGACACTTTAATTCTCTTTTTCTTGCAATGTTACAGCCATTGTATACACTACTTTGATTTACAGAGAGAGAGAGAGAGATGAGAGAGAGAGAGAGAGAGAGAGAGAGAGAGAGAGAGAGAGAGAGAGAATGGGCCTGGTTTGTTGAGAGAGAGAGAGAGAGAGAGAGAGAGAGAGAGAATAGGCCTGGTTTGTTGAGAGAGAGAGAGAGAGAGAGAGAGAGAGAGAGAGAGAGAGAGAGAGAGAGAGGAGAGAGAGAGAGAGAGAGAGAGAGAGAGAGAGAGAGTATATGGGGCTGGGTTTGTTGAGAGAGAGAGAGAGAGAGAGAGAGAGAGAGAGAGAGAGAGAGAGAGAGAGTATATGGGGCTGGGTTTGTTGAGAGAGAGAGAGAGAGAGAGTATATGGGGCTGGGGTTTGTTGAAGAGGAGAGAGAGAGAGAGAGAGAGAGAGAGAGAGAGAGAGAGAGAGAGAGAGAGAGAGAGAGTGAGTATGGGGCTGGGTTTGATGCGAGACTGGGATACTCGGGGCCGCTATGGGAATTTGCTTATAAGACGGCTGTGTAATAAAAAACTTGAATGCTTTTGCAATGTAACCGTCCTCTGGTATAGGAAACAGACAATATAATGGTTATCAATATTGCAGCTCTTTCAATATAGGTACTAGAACACGATTTTTTTTAGCAGATTCTCATAATGACGAAAAACAACTTGTTATTTTCCATCTCACATCGCATCAAGAGTTGATTCCCATTTTTGAATGATCCCAAGAGTCTCCGGGATAGCGAGTCTCGAGGATCTAGCTTCCATATACCAAATAAGCTGCTTAAAGATCAAGTCCATAAGGCTTTTATGGAAAGAATGAGATTAGGTTAGGTGTTTCTCTCTTACAGCGTTTTGGTTTTCGCTGGAAATGGTAAACTGATTTTTTTTTTCGCTGGAAATGGTAAATGATTTTTTGTTTTTCGCTGGAAATGGTAAACTGATTTTTTGTTTCTCGCTGGAAATGGTAAACTGATTTTTTGTTTTTTGCTGGAAATGGTAAACTGATTTTTTGTTTTTCGCTGGGAAATGGTAAACTGATTTTTTGTTTTTCGCTGGAAATAAACTGATTTTTTTTCGTTTTTCGCTGGAAATGGTAAACTGATTTTTTTTTTCGCTGGAAATGGTAAACTGATTTTTTGTTTTTCGCTGGAAATGGTAAACTGATTTTTTGTTTTTCACTGGAAATGGTAAACTGATTTTTTAGTTTTTCACTGGTTTAATGTTAATGTTATTGAAATATATAATTTTATTTTTCATTACTTCTTATATCGTTTATTTATTTCTTTATTTCCTTCCTCTTTAGGCTATTTTTCCATGTTGGAGCCCTTGTGCTTATGGCATCTTGCTTTTCCAACTAGGGTTGTAGCTTAGCTAGTAATAATAATAATAATAATAACTGGTTTTTTGTTTTTTCGCTGGAAATGGTGAACTGATTAATTGTTTTTCCCTGGAAATGGTAAACTGATTTATTGTTTTTCGCTGGAAATGGTAAACTGATTTTTTGTTTTTCGCTGGAAATGGTAAACTGATTTTTTCGTTTTTCGCTGCAAATGGTAAACTGATTTTTTTTTTCGCTGCAAATGGTAAACTGATTTTTTGTTTTTCGCTGGAAATGGTAAACTGATTTTTTGTTTTTTGCTGGAAATGGTAAACTGATTTTTTGTTTTTCGCTGGAAATGGTAAACTGATTTTTTGTTTTTCGCTGCAAATGGTAAACTGATTTTTTGTTTTTTGCTGCAAATGGTAAACAGATTTTTTGTTTTTCGCTGCAAATGGTAAACTGATTTTTTGTTTTTCGCTGCAAATGGTAAACTGATTTTTTGTTTTTCGCTGGAAATGGCAAACTTATTTTTTGTTTTTCGCTGCAAATGGTAAACTGATTTTTTGTTTTTCGCTGCATATGGTAAACTGATTTTTTGTTTTTCGCTGCAAATGGCAAACTTATTTTTTGTTTTTCGCTGGAAATGGTAAACTGATTTTTTTCGTTTTTCGCTGCAAATGGTAAACTGATTTTTTGTTTTTCGCTGGAAATGGTAAACTGATTTTTTGTTTTTCGCTGCAAATGGTAAACTGATTTTTTTTTTCGCTGGAAATGATAAACTGTTTTATGCTGGAGATGGTACTGATTTTTTTTTTTTTGCTGGAAATGGTAAACTGATTTTTTGTTTTTCGCTGGAAATGGTAAACTAATTTTTTGTTTTTCGCTGCAAATGGTAAACTGATTTTTCGTCTTTCGCTGCAAATGGTAAACTGATTTTTTGTTTTTTGCTGGAAATGGTAAACTGATTTTTTTCGTTTTTCTCTGCAAATGGTAAACTGATTTTTTGTTTTTCGCTGCAAATGGTAAACTGAATTTTTTGTTTTTCACTGCAAATGGTAAACTGATTTTTTTTTCGCTGGAAATGATAAACTGTTTTATGCTGGAGATGGTACTGAATTTTTTTTAATTTTTTTTGCTGGAAATGGTAAACTGATTTTTTTTTTTTTTTGCTGGAAATGGTAAACTGATCTTTTGTTTTTCGCTGGAAATGGTAAACTGATTTTTTGTTTTTCGCTGGAAATGGTAAACTGATTTTTTGTTTTTCGCTGGAAATGGTAAACGGATTTTTTGTTTTTTGTTGAAAATGGTAAACTGATTTTTTTTCGTTTTTCGCTGCATATGGTAAACTGATTTTTTGTTTTTCGCTGCAAATGGTAAACTGATTTTTTGTTTTTCGCTGGAAATGGTAAACTGATTTTTTTTCGTTTTTCGCTGGAAATGGTAAACTGATTTTTTGTTTTTCGCTGCAAATGGTAAACTGATTTTTTTTCGCTGCAAATGATAAACTGTTTTATGCTGGAGATGGTACTGAATTTTTTTAAAATTTTTTTGCTGGAAATGGTAAACTGATTTTTTTAATTTTTTGCTGGAAATGGTAAACTGATTTTTTTGCTTTTTCGCTGGAAATGGAAACTGATTTTTTGTTTTTCGCTAGAAATGGTAAACTGATTTTTTGTTTTTCGCTGGAAATGGTAAACTGATTTTTTGTTTTTTTGCTGGAAATGGTAAACTGATTTTTTTTCGCAGGAAATGATAAACTGTTTTTTGCTGGAGATGGTACTGAATTTTTTTAAATTTTTTTGCTGGAAATGGTAAACTGATTTTTTTATTTGTTTGCTGGAAATGGTAAACTGATTTTTTGTTTTTTGCTGGAAATGGTACCTTTTTTTTTTTTTTTTGCTGGAAATGGTAAACTGATTTTTTTTTAATTTTTTGCTGGAAATGGTAAACTGATTTTTTGTTTTTTGCTGGAAATGGTAAACTGATTTTTTTTTTTCGCTGGAAATAGTAGACTGATTTTTTTGCTTTTTCGCGGGAAATGGTAAACCGATTTTTTTAGTTTCGCTGGAAATGTTAAACTGATTTTTTATTTTTCCCTGGAAATGGTGAAATGATTCCCGCTTATGTAAAGTCAATTTGGTAAGACAAGATGGGATTTGATCTGGAAGCCTGGAATCAGACGGAGGGGATTTTTTGTCTCGACCGACGATATCCTGGAAATGAAAATTCAAGGAACTGGAGATTTTCTGATAGATATTTCTCTGGATTTCAGTTTGATCGGTAGACATTTTGTTGCTGTTCATAAAACCTTAGTTAAATACGTCTTTACTATATAGCTTATTGTAAAGTGTAGTAACGATAATAATAATAATAATAATAATAATAATAATTATTATTATTATTATTATTATTATTATTATTATTCATTTATGTCTGTAGAGATTGATTGATTGAGTGAGAGAATTTTCTGGCATCCTTATGTCTGTCGAGATCTCAAGGTTGTTAAAAAAGAGTGAACTGGAAAAGTTTTAAAAAACTGGAAGACATGTAGTGACTAAAGGTTTTGTAATTAATAGACCCACTTCGATTATCTCTGTTAATTAGATAAAAAATATTTCAATGTTTTCTCTTTGAAATATATATATATATATATATATATATATATATATATATATATATATATATATATACATACATATATATATATATATATATATATATATATGTATATATGTATATATATATATATATATATATATATATATATATATATATATATATATATATATATATTATATACATATATAAATAGCTCTTAAAACTATTTTGTGGTTAGCATATTGAAGTTTAGAAATGCAAGAGCATAATCAGAAAATGTAAATACTGGGATACATAGGAAGGAAAACATAAGCTACTCTTGACATCTTTGTTGTGGTGGCCTATTGGAAACGTCCCTGCCTGGCGTTCTGTTGGATTTGGGTTCGAGACCCGCTCAAGCTTGATAGCTTCCTGTAGTGTCTGCAACCTTACTATCATTGTTAGATAAGGATGGGGATTTGGGGAGCATATTGGTCTACTTGTTGAGTCATCAGCAACCATTGCCCGGCTCTCCCTGGTCTTAGCTTGGGTGGAGAGGGCCCTTATCACTGATTATATTCATAAATGGTCAGTCTCTAGGGCGTTGTCACTGCCCCTTATCTCTACTATTCATGAGTGTCCTTTAAACCTTTAAACATCGCTAAGTTGTTGATGTTCAAGCAGGAAACTTTATCTCGACATAAGAAGCGCTGTTGGTTTTGTCAGTTCATGTCGAACAATTACTGAAACAGCATAGGTCTTTTGTGAATGGCTGTCACCTGTTTGGTAGCTTAATGCTTGATTTATGACGGCTAAAGCTGATATGAAAGCTTAACAAAGCGTAATCATAGCATTCGCTACGGTTTTGAATATCTCTGGAAAGGAATATGGTATCTTCAAGTCTTCGGATTAGTGAGGTCGGTGTTACTGTATGATATGAGTCGTATGACAATGAAACAATATCCAACAAATTATGTAGATTTGAGAACAAAGCCCTCAGAAGAATATAAGAGATTACTCAAGTGTCATATGTGGATGAGATCATGATGGGGGTAGATGGAGATGGTTTGGGCATGCTTTTCGCACTTCCCAGGAGAGATTAGTTCACCAGATTTCAACTAGAAGAGTTGGGAGACCCAGGCCTACATGGCTGAGGACTATGAAGCGTGAAGTAGATGACGATGAATGGAGAAGTATTGAATTAAAAGCTCAAGATAGAGACGACTGGCGAAATGTAACTAAGGCCCTTTGCGTCAATAGGCGTGGGAGGTGATGACGATGATGATGATGAAATGTATGTTTAAATATTTCTGTATGAATATTATCATCTATGTGCTTATGTGTACGCCTATGTTTAAAAATGTTGGTATGAGTTTTTATCACTTTTTTATTATCACCAGTATTATAGAGGAGTGGATAAACGAAGTCGCGAGGTATTTTGTAATTAGGGAAGTGGTATACAGATTTTGAAAAAAGGAAAAGATAAAATAACATAAAGACAGTTATAATTTTAGGTTTAGGAAAAAATTTACACGTACATCATGAAAATGTAGTGGCAGTCTATCGGATGACTGCACTGCCAAAAAAGGGATTTTTGCATTCACAGTGGTTATCCCACCGTGTGATATCCCTTTTACCAGTGCGCCAAACCGGGAAGCTCCACGTGCAAGAGGAATTCTATCCTAAAGTGGCCCTTAGGAACTCTTATCATGATAGCATGAATAATGATGCGCCCACAAACGATACTTCCTTTACTATTCACTGCTTGAGAGATGGCAAGTGTGTTGCCATGCATGCACGTACGTTAATAAGATTTATAGGGATAGAGTACAGTACTATAATGTACTTCTAACTAGATTTTCATAATATAATTTGAGAGAGAGAGAGAGAGAGAGAGAGAGAGAGAGAGAGAGAGAGAGAGAGAGAGAGAGCAGACTAGTGTGTGTATGTTTGTGTCTGTAGTGTATCCAAATGTCTGAATGTAGACAGCCAGCAATGTTTAATATTTTAGAGATGTAAATGAGGGGTTGGTAGTACAGCATGCATACCACATTCGTTCACTATATCCAGTTTGCATGCACACAAATTAAATTTATATATATATATATATATATATATATATATATATATATATATATATATATACTGTATATGTATTTATATTCTCTAAAAAGAAAAGTATTTAGTGGGATGGGCCTACCAGTACTAACTTAGCCATTAGAAACTTGGAACCTTACTAAAGCCTTAACACATAAGCTAGTTACAACTTACAGAGCTATGAAAGGAATAATGATGGGATTAACAGTTAGAAAAAGAAAAAAGAGCAACATGGATACGAGAGCAAACTAAAGTAGAGGATATTCTAACAACTTGCATGAAAAAAAAGACATGGGCAGGACATGTAATGAGAATGACAGACAATAGGTAGACAAGAATAACAAAAGAATAAATCCCTAAAATTGCAAAAGAAGCAGGGGAAGGAAGAGAAGACGATGGATTGGCAAATTAAGAAAGTTTGTGGATGTGGACTGGCATAGACTGACCATTAACAGACGATTGGAGGGACATTTCTAAAGCCTTTATTCTGTGGTGGACTAGTAATGGCTGATGATTTTATATATCTATATAATATACTGTATATATATATGTATATATAATATATATATATGTATATATATATATATGTATGTATATATGTGTATATATATGTATGTATATATGTGTATATATATGTATATATATGTGTATATATATATATATATATATATATATATATATATATATACATATATATATATATATATATATATATATATATATATATATATATATGGGGGCTGGTGCAAAAATAATATATACCCCACAAACTTGAAATAAGGTTTTCCTTTCATATATTTAATCATCACATCCAAATTATAGACTGACTATATATTTATCTTGGCTTTTTTTTTTCTTTCTTTTTGGGGGGGGGGGAGATCAGAGCGAGTTCAGTGCTATATTGAAAAATAGAACGATATTAGTTTGGAATGAAAATATAAAAGACTAGATGACCTTAACTGTTGCATGAAAATACGCTCTTAATAGGTTCGAAGGATCTCGTTGTCAAAAATTAATCTGGTATCAACGTCATATTACTTTTTCATGTAATAATCAAGGTCATGGAATGTCCTTTCCACATTTTCGACATGTTTAGTAATACCCTCTTACGAAACAGTATATACTCTTGCCCCTTTGATTAACCTATTCGTTTTTATTATTACTTGGAATATTTTGGGCCCACTGGTTTTCCCTATCCCATTCGTTTCATCAGTAAAACTTTTGATTAACAAATTCAATTAGTGTTCGAGTTTGAAGCCTCAATCCTTTAGAAACTGTTACGAAATATTCTCTGGAAAATGCTTGAGGGAAAATGATAGCTTTTACGAGCTCGTTAAAAAATTGCGGTTTGTGGATGATGATTAGGGTACTGACGACTGTTGTGAAAGTCACAACACATATATCACGCAAATCCTCTATTTTTGTCCTCAGTTTGTTTGTTTGTTTGTAAGCAACTTTACACAAAAACTACTGTACCGATTTTGACCAAACTTGGTAGTAATGTTAGGTATGGTCTAGATGAATCTTTAAAGATTTAGGTAAAGTACATCAAAGTACAAATACGTAGCAGTACTTTGATAATAATCGAGTGTTAAGTAAATGGCAAATATTTCGTTAGGTTTTCTTAGTTTGAGATCACTATTAAGCAAAAACTACAGAACAAATTTTAACTTGGTGGACATGTGGGGTATGACCCAAGGATAAATCTAATAGATTTTGAAGAAAATACGTCAAGTATAAGAACGCTGTAGAGCAATAAGACTGCTTGGTGTGCCCCTCTATCTCCGCCAACGAAGTTGGAAGGAGGTTATGTTTTACCCCCTGTTTCTGTTTGCTTGTGTGTGTGTTTGTTTGTAAACAGCTTATTGGCCACAATTTTAATCTTAGAGTAATGAAACTTGCAGGGATTAACTGTAATGTAAAAAGCTGGAAATGATTAAAATTTGGAAAGTCAAGGTCAGGGGCAAGCAAAATGCCCATTTCTCGTAATCAGCCATAAGGTTGGACATCGTTGTCGTAGAGACTTCAAACTTGGTCCATATTTTAATGTATAAAAATCCACGCCAATTAATACATGTTAAAGGTAAAATGTCTAGGTCAAGTCCAAGGTCAAGGTCAAGCAAAAGGTCAAATTCCGGATATCAACCGTACGGCCACAATTTTAATTACCTCTGTCGAGGATGTTATCCGATCGAGTCGGTTCATTTATTTGTCTGTCTGTGGACAAGATTACCTCAAAACTACTTGACGGATTTTGACGAAATTTTTTTTACCACAGATAGATCTTAGGTCATGGACGACCCCATTACATTTTGGAGATGATCTGGATCCGGATTCTAGCTTATTTTTTTCCCTATTTATTTGTCTGTGTTTGTGGACAGGATTACGTCAAAACTACTGGACGGATTTTGACGAAATTTTTACCACAGATAGATCTTAGGTCATGAACGACCCCTTTAAATTTTGATGATCCGGATTCTAGATCCTGATTTGCATTTATCGCCATTTTAAAGATTACGTCAAAAGTATTAGATGGGTTTTGACGAAATTTTCATCACAGATAGATTTTAGGTCATGAACGACCCCATTAAATTTTTAGAGATGAACCGGATTTGCATTTATCGCCATTTTAAAGATTACGATAAAAGTATTAGATGGATTTTGACAAAATTTTTACCACCGTTAGATCTTAGGTCATGGACGACCCCATTAAATTTTGAAGAGGATCCGGATCCGGATTTGCTTTTATCGCCATTTTAAAGATTATGTCAAAAGTATCAGATGGATTTTTGTGAAAATTTCACCACAGATAGATCTTAGATCATGGACGACCCCATTAAATTTTAAAGATGATCCGGATCCGGATTTGCATTTATCGCCATTTTAAAGATTAAGTAAAAAAAAAAACAAATTGACGGATTTTGACGAAATTTCCACTACAGATAAATCTTAGGCCATGGACGACTCCAATAACCCTTGGCAGAGGTAAAAAAATCAATGATTGCTCTTGTTAGTATTAGTTTTTGCTGGAAAATAAAAGTATGTACGCTTCCCTAGGTAAGAGTTTTGCGTTCTCTCTCTCTCTCTCTCTCTCTCTCTCTCTCTCTCTCTCTCTCTCTCTCTCTCTCTCTCTCTCTCTCTCTCTCTCTCTTAATTTTCATCGTGAGTGTTAAGAAGACACCTATATAGAGGTGAATTGTTGATATAAGGTTTTACGTTTATGAGAATAAGCTATTCGAAAGAGGAGGGAAGGACAGGGTACGACCAATATCAATAAAAGGAAACTGAGAAGGAAATGGTGCTGATGTACACGGTGGGAGGAACGAAGGGGAAAAGATAGACGCGAATAAGTTAGTTGAGAAGGTGGAGATAAAATGGACTGACCCATTCAGAGTTAAATGGGAAGAGGGGAAACTAGAAAATGAAAGTTGCACTGCCTGCGTGATGAATGAGGTGACCACTTGCACACTGGACTTTTTAAAGATATCTCGGTTTATATCAGAGGGAAAAGATGGGAAGTCCTGGAGGGGGGGGGGGGGGTGGATGAAATGAGCACATTGTGAAAAGAATGAAAAGAAAAGTGGCAGCAAGCAAGGCAGTAGGGTACATGACAAATTATACCATGTAATCATTCATGAAATATCATATGAGAAGGAATTATTTATTTTTTATTTTTACCACATGTTACTTATTGAAGGATTAAAAAAATATAAACATTCATCAGAGAAAATTTCATTTACTGAATGTGATATATATATATATATATATATATATATATATATATATATATATATATATATATATATATACACACACAGTATATATATATATATATATATATATATATATATATATATATATTATTGTTTTTATTATTTTTATTATTAATTGCTAAGCTACAACCCTAGTTGGAGAAGCAGAATGCTATAAGCCCAGGGGCCCCAATAGGGAAAATAGCCCAGTGAGGAAACGAAAAAGGAAAAATAAAATATTTTAATGACAGTAACATTAAAATAAATAATTCTTATATAAATTATAAATACTTTAACAAAACAAGAGGAAGAGAAATTAGATAGAATAATGTACCTGAGTATATCCTCAAGCATGTATATATATATATTTATATATATATATATATATATATATATATATATATATATATATATATATATATATATCTATATATCATATATCTATATATATATATATATATATATTATATATATATATATATAATATATATATATATATATATATATATATATATATATATATATATATATATATATATATATATATATATATATATATATATATATATGTATGTATATATTTACATACAGTATTCCCATCTTGTTTGCACATTTATTTATCTACATCCATTCACATTGTACCATTATAAACATTTCACATCTATTCACTGTATACAGTAAAAACACATCAAGAGACAGATTAACATATATCCCTAAATTCAAAGAAAATTCCCTTTCCCCACCACGAGTCTTTTGGCTTAAAATATGGAAAATCATTTTCTGAATCTTTTACATCAAAAACGGCAATTTTGAGTTGCACTTGTCTATAAAAAATTTTCTTTAGAGAAAACACCCGAGGAGTTTCGTCCTACTTCTTTAAGTTTTCATGAAGCAAATAATAATAATAATAATAATAATAATAATAATAATAATAATAATAATAATAATAATAATAATAATAATAATAATGATAATAATAATAATAATGATATGAAAATAGTCAGCTTTCACTAATATATTTTCATTTTCCTAATGGTTCTATTTCATATATATATATATATATATATATATATATATATATATATACATATATATATATATATACATATATATATATACACATATACATATATATATTACACATGTACATTTTAAAATTTTGGGCAAAATTCGAATATGGAGTCAGGTGTGGAGACAATGCAAAATAAGTAATATGATGAGTTTACAGTATATACATCAGATGAATTATTTACGTATGAACATTGTCGTAAAATTAATTGAGTGTGGTAAACATCGAGATGGATTCAAGTGGAAAAGTTATTGCTGTTAAAAGATCGTATCAAGTGGAAAGATTGGAAACAATGTATACCTCGTCTTAGGCGGTAGAAGAATATAACTACATAGATACATGTTGTAATGAAGGAGAGAGAGAGAGAGAGAGAGAGAGAGAGAGAGAGAGAGAGAGAGAGAGAGAGAGAGAGATAAATTACAGGTGGGTGTTTGAGGGTGTAGTCTGTTTTAACACTGTTTATGGAAAATTTATGTTTAGGGGGAAGGATAAATGTTTATGAAAACATTATCAGATCATTTGGGTGGCTTGTTTTACACACACACACACATACACATATATATATATATATATATATATATATATATATATATATATATATGTATGCCCTTTACATTTATAACTAATGAGTATTTTCATAATTGTATGCTATACCTATTCGGTTACAAATTTCTGATTCCGTTTCAAATGTAAATGAATAAAATCGAGAATCCTCTTATGATATCCAGGTTCCGTCATCAATCACTCATTCGCCTGACAACAGGCGATAAAGCAGTTTGCAGCAGTCGGAGACAGCAAACTATGATATATCAACTGCAGGAAAAATTCAGCTTTACATCAAGAGTTACCCTTCGCTAGCAATCAGAAGCGAGTTGGGGGCCCCTTTTAGGTAAATTTAGATAGAGAATTAGACTAAATCTAGTGGAATAACGGGGCAAAGTAATGGGAAAGTACGGAAACATGTGCTGGAAATGTTTTAAGAGCAAACGACTATATCCCATGACTTCGGAGTTTAAACTAGCGCTTTCTTACAGATGAATTGTTATTAACAGCGAATCTCTCTCTCTCTGTTCTCTGTTTGTCTTGACGCTTTTGAAACGATGAAGTAACAATGTTTTATTGGGCCGGTGAAATGCAAACGTCGTTCCAAAAACAATGAATGTATGTAGCATTTATAATAACTGAAACTATTATCAAGTAAAATTTCCTGCTTTACTGTAAGTAGTAGCAGATCTAGAAATATCATCAATGACCAACGTAGAAATGTAACATGGCTTAATGATAATATTAAAGGATACCATTAAAATTATATGGTGTGTAAATGTAATTCAAGTGTTGAAAGAAACATTCCCCACAAAATATTCTAGAGTAGCTCTATCTTAGCCCTTTGGTTTACCAAATATGAAATAAAAAGAACGAGTTTTCATAACCACCTAAGGGGGGGGGGGAGGGCTTTTAATTCTTTATTTGGCCCTGTTTAAATATCTCAAATATATGTGTGTTTTAAAGGCTTTATAGGGCGCTCATGGATGGCAAAGGCAAGGGACAGTGACATTGCCCTAGCAAACAGGACAATTGTCTAGAGACTGACCATATAATCAACGCCCAAGCCTCCTCTCCACCCAAGCAAGGACCATGGAGGGCCAGGCAATGACTTCTGATGACTCAGCAGATAGACCTTCACCAAACCCCCCCAACCTTAGCTTACAAGGATAGTAAGGTTGCAGACACTAAATTAACTAACGTGTCTGAGCGGGACTCAAACCCCCGTTTGCCACACACCAGGCAGAGACGATACCCATTAGGCCACAACAACCCTATGCTATTATTTAATTTTTTTTATGGCTAACTAGTTTCTGTAATTTAACCAGTATTATTATTATTATTAATTGCTAAGCTACAGAATGCTATAAACCCAAGGGCTCCAACAGGGAAAATAGCCCAGTGAGGAAAGGAAACAAGGAAAAATAAAATATTTTAAGAACAGAAACATTAAAATAAATATCTCCTATATAAACTATAAAAATATCATTACTTTTTTAAATCGGTGTAAAAGTTTCGTCTTGCATTGACCACATTGGTATGGCACACTATGATTAGCAATGCTCGTTTAGTCATTGCATATATATACTCTGCAACCATATGTATATATTTATCTATATGTATGTATGTTTATAGGGGCATGCATTCATTATTTATAAATTTTTGTGCATCCAAGCCAGAAATTTAAAGAACATCATGATTTAGGTTAACTAAGGTCATGGTTGGTTATACAAAAGATCAGATGAAACTTTCCCTGCCCTTGGTAAAATGCAAAAAATGGCCATCCTATGCATAAATAACAACCTCTTTCTCCTTCGATAGTAACTTACAAGCAAATCTCTGCTCTAGTATGGCCACCTTTTACACCTCTTCACTAAAGGTATTATTACTTTACTCAACTGTTTTGACTTCTTTGCGGCTTCTAGATGCACCCACTTTTTAGCCTTTTATTCAATTTCCTCTTTTTTTTTCTTGTCTTCTGAACTCTTGTAGCTATTACTTCTTGGTGTAACTGCTTAGTTTTACCCAATTACTTTGGCGTTGAATGGTCTCACTGGCTCCAATATCTAACTCCTGTTAGTAAACTTTACTAGAAATATCTCAAAGCGAATCTTGCCAGCCTTTAAAACTCAAAACATGATTTGGTTTAGATAAGTCCTATGTTAATAGTCAGTTGAATTGCAAAAAGAATGGATAAAGGGTCAATTTGTAAGAAATTTTTAGTTATTATTATTATTATTATTATTATTATTATTATTATTAAGCTACAACCCTAGTTGGAAAAACAAGATGCTATAAGCCCAATGGCTTCAACAGGGACAAATTGCCCAGTGAGGAAAGGAAACGAGGAAAATTAAAATATTTTAAGAACGGTAACATTAAAATGAATATCTCCTATAGAAACTAAAAAACTTTAACAAAACAAGAGGAAGAGAATTAAAATAGAATAGTGTGCCAAAGTGTACCCTCAAGCAAGAGAACTCTAGCCCAAGACAATGGAAGACCATGGTACAGACGCTATTGCACTACCCACGACTAGAGAACAATGGTTTGATTTTGGAGTGTCCTTCTCCCAGAAGAGCTGCCTACCATAGCTAAAGAGTCTCTTCTACCCTTATCAAGAGGAAAGTGGCCACTGAACAATTACAGTGCAGTAGTTAACCCCTTGGGTGAAGAAGAATCGTTTGGTAATCTCAGTGTTGTCAGGTGCATGAGGACAGAGGAGAATATGTAAAGATGGGGCAGACTATTCGGTGTGTGTTTAGTTAAACGTTAAATGAACCTTAACCAGAGAGAAGGATCCAATGTAGTACTGTCTGGCTAGTCAAAAGACCCCCATAACTTCCTAGCGGTAGTATCTCAACGGATGGCTGGTGCCCTGGCCAACTTACTACCTATGTTTACTTTAAAGACATTCACGATGTCTCGTTAGAAGCTACAAATCGTCTTCATTCGGTGTCTGAGGTGTCTCTAGTTGTGTGTGTGTTCAACTAGGTCATAACACTTGTATGTCCTTCTTTTTATGTTAAATAGGGTTTATTTAAAAGCTTCATGCTTAATGGATTTGGGCTGTGCTACTAATGTTTATAACACATTTTTATTGTAGCAATGGCCCATAAAGATATCAATATCAATATCAGGTCGTTTAGGACACATTTTTATTGTAGCAATGGCCCATAAAGATATCAATATCAATATCAGGTCGTTTAGGACACATTTTTATTGTAACAATGGCCCATAAAGATATCAATATCAATATCAGGTCGTTTAGGATAAGTTCAATTTGATAGCCAATTGCTAAATTTGTAATACTTGACTTTGGGAATAAATACCCAAAGGGAAATGGTGAATATATAATAAGGTAATGTGAATTTTACTGTGAAGTAATGTGTAGAAGAAACTCTTTAGGTATGGTAAGCAGCTCTTCCAGAGAAGGGCACTCGAAAGTCAAACCATTGTTCTCTAGTCTTGGGTAGTTCCATAGCTTCTGTACCCTGGCCTTCCACTGTCTTGGGATATAGTTCTCTTGCTTGAGGGTACACTCGGGTACACCATTCTATCTCATTTCTTTTCCTCTATTTTTTAGGTCTTTATTGTTTACATATGAATGATCTTATTTAATGTTGTTAGCTTGGAATATTTTATTTTGGTTGTTTATTCTTCTCATGTAGTTTATATATTTCATTGTTTCCTTTCCTCATTGTGCTATTTTCCCTGTTTAACTCCTTAGGCTTATAGCATCTTGCTTTTCCAACTAGGGTTATAGCCTAGCTTTTGATAATAATAAACAAACAAAAAAACAAAATAAATAACAACATCAACAATAATAAATAATATAGTTCATTGCCAGTTGAGTAAAAGGTGAGAGGTAATTGAGAAGAGTTTCAGAAATCTTCGTTTCTCGTTTAATTGGAGTTTGGAAACTTGAATGGTCGAAGGAAACTCAAGTTTCATTATAAAGAAGTTAAATGTGTTGTTTTGTGGAAATTATTTTATCTGGTTATTGTTTATTTGCTGTGATTTTTTGAGTAAATCAGTGTCAAAATCTGCAATGCTATATTGTTAAACATTATTATTATTATTATTATTATTATTATTATTATTATTATTACTAGCTAAGCTACAACCCTAGTTGGAATAGCATGATGCTATAAGCCCAAGGGCTCCAGTAGGGAAAATAGCTCTGTGAGGAAAGGAACCTAGGAAATAAATAAATTGCGAGAGAGGTAATAACAATAAAAATAAAATATTCTAAGATAATTAATAACATTAAATTAGATCTAACATATATAAACTATAGAAACTTCATAAAAACAAGAGGAAGAGAAAAAAGAATGAAAGAGCGTGCCCTAGTTATATAGAGCAGTTATTTAGATTTGAGCAATGCCAGAAAACTCTAAATCTATCAGTCAATCATTACCAATAACTTAATCAGTGTAATCATTAATATTTTAAAGATTTGGAAACGAAACATTGTAAAGTTTAAGTGATAATAGTCATGATAACGGCGGTAGCGATAGTGACATATATAAAGAATATTTTTTCATGAAAATAATAACGTAAGATCAATGAACAGGACATGAAAAAAATTAGGCTCGTGTTGATAATGATCCTATGCCTATTTAGACTGTTGAATCTCGTGACTTTTATTGTTATTATTATTATTATTATTATTATTATTATTATTACTTACTTACTTACTTACTTACTTACTTACTTACTTACTTACTTACTTACTTACTTACTAAGCCACTACCCCAGGTGGGAAAGGAGGATGCTATAAGCCCAATGTCTCCAACAGGGAAAATATCCCAGTGAGGGAAGGTAACAAGGAAAAATAAAGTACTTTAATAACAGTAACAACATTAAAATAAGTATTTCCTGTATAGACTATAAAAACTTTAACAAAACAAGAGAAAGAGAAATTAGATAGAATAGTGTACCCTCAAGCAAGGAACTCTAACTTAAGACAATGGAAGATCATGGTACAGAGGCTTGGCACTACCCGAGACTAGAGAACAATGGTTTAATTTTAGAGTGTCCTTCTCCTAGAAGAGCTGCTTACCATAGGTAAAAAGTCTCTTCTGCCCTTACCAAGAGGAAGGTAGCCACTGAACAATTACAGTGCAGTAGTTAACCCCTTGAGCAAAGAAGAATTGTTTGGTAATCTCAGTGTTGTCTGGTGAATGAGGACAAAGAAATTTGTTAAGAATAAGCCAGACTATTCAGTGTATGTGTAGGCAAAGGGGAAGTGAACCTTAACTGGTATTAAAGGTTTACCTCTTACCTACTGGTTGAAGGGACACTCCGGCACACTATTCTATTTTATTTTTCTTTTTCCTGTGTTCTTTTGAAGTTTTTTGTTTATATATGAAAGATCTATTTTAATCTTATTGTTCTTAAAATTTTTTTATTTTAATTGTTCATTTCTTCTCTCGTAGTTTGTTTATTTCCTTCTTTCCTTTCCAAGTTTCCTCGCTGAGTTGTTTTTCCCTGTTGGAGCCCTTGGGCTTATACCATCCAGCTTTTCCAACTAGGGTTGTAACTTTGCTAGTAATAATAATAATAATAATAATAATAATAATAATAATAATAATAATAATAATAATAATTATAAATATTATTATTATTATTATTATTTATTATTTATT
>NC_090748.1:5801158-5826158 GCF_036898095.1 Palaemon carinicauda
CGCCAGTCGTCAAAGTCTCCTGGCGTATAACATCGCCAGTCGTCAAAGTCTCTTGGCGTATAACATACACACGCCAGTCGTCAAAGTCTCCTGGCGTATAACATCGCCAGTCGTCAAAGTCTCTTGGCGTATAACATCGCCAGTCGTCAAAGTCTCTTGGCGTATAACATACACACGCCAGTCGTCAAAGTCTCCTGGCGTATAACATTGCCAGTCGTCAAAGTCTCTTGGCGTATAACATACGCCAGTCGTCAAAGTCTCCTGGCGTATAACATACATACGCCAGTCGTCAAAGTCTCTTGGCGTATAACATACACACGCCAGTCGTCAAAGTCTCCTGGCGTATAACATCGCCAGTCGTCAAAGTCTCTTGGCGTATAACATCGCCAGTCGTCAAAGTCTCTTGGCGTATAACATACACACGCCAGTCGTCAAAGTCTCCTGGCGTATAACATCGCCAGTCGTCAAAGTCTCTTGGCGTATAACATACGCCAGTCGTCAAAGTCTCTTGGCGTATAACATACGCCAGTCGTCAAAGTCTCCTGGCGTATAACATACATACGCCAGTCGTCAAAGTCTCTTGGCGTATAACATACTTACGCCAGTCGTCAAAGTCTCTTGGCGTATAACATACACACGCCAGTCGTCAAAGTCTCCTGGCGTATAACATACATACGCCAGTCGTCAAAGTCTCTTGGCGTATAACATACACACGCCAGTCGTCAAAGTCTCCTGGCGTATAACATCGCCAGTCGTCAAAGTCTCCTGGCGTATAACATCGCCAGTCGTCAAAGTCTCTTGGCGTATAACGTCGCCAGTCGTCAAAGTCTCTTGGCGTATAACATACACACGCCAGTCGTCAAAGTCTCTTGGCGTATAACATACACACGCCAGTCGTCAAAGTCTCCTGGCGTATAACATCGCCAGTCGTCAAAGTCTCTTGGCGTATAACATACGCCAGTCGTCAAAGTCTCCTGGCGTATAACATACATACGCCAGTCGTCAAAGTCTCTTGGCGTATAACATACACACGCCAGTCGTCAAAGTCTCCTGGCGTATAACATCGCCAGTCGTCAAAGTCTCTTGGCGTATAACGTCGCCAGTCGTCAAAGTCTCTTGGCGTATAACATACACACGCCAGTCGTCAAAGTCTCTTGGCGTATAACATCGCCAGTCGTCAAAGTCTCTTGGCGTATAACATACACACGCCAGTCGTCAAAGTCTCCTGGCGTATAACATACATACGCCAGTCGTCAAAGTCTCCTGGCGTATAACATACATACGCCAGTCGTCAAAGTCTCCTGGCGTATAACATACATACGCCAGTCGTCAAAGTCTCTTGGCGTATAACATACACACGCCAGTCGTCAAAGTCTCCTGGCGTATAACATCGCCAGTCGTCAAAGTCTCTTGGCGTATAACATACGCCAGTCGTCAAAGTCTCCTGGCGTATAACATACATACGCCAGTCGTCAAAGTCTCTTGGCGTATAACATACACACGCCAGTCATCAAAGTCTCCTGGCGTATAACATCGCCAGTCGTCAAAGTCTCTTGGCGTATAACGTCGCCAGTCGTCAAAGTCTCTTGGCGTATAACATACACACGCCAGTCGTCAAAGTCTCCTGGCGTATAACATCGCCAGTCGTCAAAGTCTCTTGGCGTATAACATACGCCAGTCGTCAAAGTCTCCTGGCGTATAACATACACACGCCAGTCGTCAAAGTCTCCTGGCGTATAACATACATACGCCACTCGTCAAAGTCTCTTGGCGTATAACATACATACGCCAGTCGTCAAAGTCTCTTGGCGTATAACATACACACGCCAGTCGTCAAAGTCTCCTGGCGTATAACATCGCCAGTCGTCAAAGTCTCTTGGCGTATAACATACGCCAGTCGTCAAAGTCTCCTGGCATATAACATACATACGCCAGTCGTCAAAGTCTCTTGGCGTATAACATACACACGCCAGTCGTCAAAGTCTCCTGGCGTATAACATAAACACGCCAGTCGTCAAAGTCTCCTGGCGTATGACATACGCCAGTCGTCAAAGTCTCCTGGCGTATAACATACATACGCCAGTCGTCAAAGTCTCTTGGCGTATAATATACGCCAATCATCAAAGTCTCCTGGCGTATAACATACATACGCCAGTCGTCAAAGTCTCCTGGCGTATAACATACGCACGCCAGTCGTCAAAGTCTCCTGTCGTATAACATAAACACGCCAGTCGTCAAAGTCTCCTGGCGTATGACATACACACGCCAGTCGTCAAAGTCTCCTGGCGTATAACATACATACGGTCAAAGTCTCCTGGCGTATAACATACACACGCCAGTCGTTAAAGTCTCCTGGCGTATAACATACATACGGTCAAAGTCTCCTGGCGTATAACATACACACGCCAGTCGTTAAAGTCTCCTGGCGTATAACATACATACAGTCAAAGTCTCCTGGCGTATAACATACACATGCCAATCGTCAAAGTCTCCTGGCGTATAACATACACACACCAGTCGTCAAAGTCTCCTGTCGTATAACATACACACGCCAGTCGTCAAAGTCTCCTGTCGCATAACATAAACACGCCAGTCGTCAAAGTCTCCTGGCGTATGACATACACACGCCAGTCGTCAAAGTCTCCTGGCGTATAACATACATACGGTCAAAGTCTCCTGGCGTATAACATACACACGCCAGTCGTTAAAGTCTCCTGGCGTATAACATACATACGGTCAAATTCTCCTGGCGTATAACATACACACGCCAGTCGTCAAAGTCTCCTGGCGTATAACATACACACGCCAGTCGTCAAAGTCTCCTGTCGTATAACATAAACACGCCAGTCTTCAAAGTCTCCTGGCGTATGACATACACACGCCAGTCGTCAAAGTCTCCTGGCGTATAACATACATACGGTCAAAGTCTCCTGGCGTATAACATACACACGCCAGTCGTCAAAGTCTCCTGGCGTATAACATAAACACGCCAGTCGTCAAAGTCTCCTGGCGTATAACATACACACGCCAATCATCAAAGTCTCCTGGCGTATAACATAAACACGCCAGTCGTCAAAGTCTCCAGGCATATAACATACACACGCCAGTCGTCAAAGTCTCCTGGCGTATAACATATACCTAGCCCAATTTAATATTTAATATTATCCCTCTTAAAGTCTGAGTCATTGCAATCAACTTTGTATCATACAAAGGTAAAGTTATTAATTTCTCCTATATTTCACTGAAACCTTTCCATTATCTATGCACTTAACTCTTATTCTTTCAATTAATCCTGTTGACTCTTGGTGTATTTCAATTCTCCTGGCGTATAACATACACACGCCAGTCGTCAAAGTCTCCTAGCGTATAACATACATACGGTCAAAGTCTCCTGGCGTATAACATACATACGGTCAAAGTCTCCTGGCGTATAACATACACACGCCAGTCGTCAAAGTCTCCTGGCGTATAACATGAACACGCCAGTCGTCAAAGTCTCCTGGCATATAACATGAACACGCCAGTCGTCAAAGTCTCCTGGCGTATAACATACACACGCCAGTCGTCAAAGTCTCCTGGCGTATAACATACATACGGTCAAAGTCTCCTGGCGTATAACATACATACGGTCAAAGTCTCCTGGCGTATAACATACATACGGTCAAAGTTTCCTGGCGTATAAAATACACACGCCAGTCGTCAACGTCTCCTGGCGTATAACATACACACGCCAGTCGTCAAAGTCTCCTGGCGTATAACATGAACACGCCAGTCGTCAAAGTCTCCTGGCGTATAACATGAACACGCCAGTCTTCAAAGTCTCCTGGCGTATAACATGAACACGCCAGTCGTCAAAGTCTCCTGGCGTATAACATGAACACGCCAGTCACCAACGTCTCCTGGCGTATAACATACATACGGTCAAAGTCTCCTGGCGTATAACATACACACGCCAAAGTCTCCTGGTGTATAACATGAACACGCCAGTCGTCAAAGTCTCCTGGCGTATAACATGAACACGCCAGTCGTCAAAGTCTCCTGGCGTATAACATGAACACGCCAGTCGTCAAAGTCTCCTGGCGTATAACATGAACACGCCAGTCGTCAAAGTCTCCTGGTGTATAACATACACACGGCAGTCATCAAAGTCTCCTGGCGTATAACATGAACACGCCAGTCGTCAAAGTCTCCTGGCGTATAACATACACACGCCAGTCATCAAAGTCTCCTGGCGTATAACATGAACACGCCAGTCGTCAAAGTCTCCTGGCGTATAACATACACACGCCAGTCGTCAAAGTCTCCTGGCGTATAACATATACCTAGCCCAATTTAATATTTAATATTATCCCTCTTAAAGTCTGAGTCATTGCAATCAACTTTGTATCATACAAAGGTAAAGTTATTAATTTCTCCTATATTTCACTGAAACCTTTCCATTATCTATGCACTTGACTCTTATTCTTTCAATTAATCCTGTTGACTCTTGGTGTATTTCAATTCTTGAATTTTTTTAATTTTACTTCTTACGTTCTTAACTGTTCTTGAAGTTTTTTTTTTTATTTTAAATGTTCATTAATTCTGTTTTAGTTTATTTATTTCCTTATTTCCTTTCCTCACTGAGCTATATTTTCCCTGTTGGTGCCCTTGGACTTATAGCGTCCTACTTTTCCAAATAGGGTTGTAGCGTAGGTAATAATAATAATAATAATAACAATAATAACAATAATAATAATAATAATGTTAGAAATAATTATAATTTAGCATTTTCTCCAAGTGTGTTGTTAGATATGTAAATCACGTATCTCTAATTTATAAGCTCTTTTCCAAACACATCTATTAGACACTTCCATTCCTATTCGTTCAAGGAACTCGATAAACCTACTTACAATACTGTGTTCTTTTAAGTCACTTCTCATTCACAAATTCTGTTCATTTAGGTTACCGATCACAACCTCTTTTTATTATATAAATCAATCCAAGCACAGAAATTCTCTTCACTTACATACTTACATATTTACCCCACACACGCAAAGCCCTATCCACACGATCGAGCATGCCCGACAGGCAAACAGTGATACCAGGCCACAATAGTCAGTGAAAATGATGGTTGATGACGTCAGAAGCGGGAAAACTAAAGTAAGGGATCTGGCAACACTGTATAATGCCAGATCCCTGTCTGTGGTTTTCCCGCTTCTGACGTCATTAACCCTCATTCTTACTAAGTATTGTGGTCTGGTATCACTGTTTACCCGTCGGGCATGCTCGATCGTGTGGAAAGGGCTTTACATCTTTCATCATCCTCGTCTTTAATATTCCCTTGACCTTCCTATTCCCGTATTTTGCCTAGTTCATATTTGTTTTACCAAGTTTCGTAATGTTAAGCTTGCTTTCCATGAAAATATTAAATATCATACAAAATAACTCTCGAAATATTTAAACTGTAAAAGTATTCCGTGTTCAGAATGTAATTTATTTTATTTCGCTCAAATATATATGAAATGTTTCACTTTTCCTTTCGTGGTTATGATATATTATGCTTATATCGTGTCATCTATCGTTATTTTTTACATACATACATGCATACACACACGGACACAGAATATATATATATATATATATATATATATATATATATATATATATATATTATGTATATATATATATTATATATATTACGTGTATATATATATATATATATATATATATATATATATATATATATATATAAATACAGCATGATTATACCTTCCCCTTTAAAACCTCTGTCACTTGAAGAGTATAGCCCTCTAAATGGATGGGATTCTTAGTCCCACACTTTTTTTTTTTTTTTTTACCCCAACAATTATTGGGACCTATTTACCACGGACTGGAGTGATGCGTAGTAAGGACAGCTATCTTGTGCAATGCCCTTTTAACTTTTTTATTCCCTTTTTTTATTTTTTTTTCCACTGGTCTATTTTCCTTGTTGGAGCCCCTGGGCTTATAGCTTCCTGCTTTTCCAACTAGGGTTGTAGGTTAGCAAGTAATGATGATAATGATGATGATGATGATGATTGTTTCAATGTTACTGACATGGTTTCACAACGGAAGGTTATTGATTTTGAAGTGAATTCAGAGCTAGTTCAGTGGTAACGTGTTCGCTTAGCATTCGCGTGGCGGCAGATTGGTCCTAGCCCGGGACCGTGAGTTTAAGCTGTTTACTGGGGAGGCCACTGCTCTGGTTGGACATCACAGAGGTAGAGGGGCTTGCCCGGTCGACATATCTTCATTGGTTTTGGGCTTCTCGTGGCTCCTGAGTGTTTAAAGGTCGCTCGTGAAAGGCAGAGGCAAGGGACAGTGACATTGCCCTATTGAGCAGGACAATGCCATAGAGACTGACCATAGATCTATAGGGTCCCCCAAATCCCCCCCCCCACCCATCCTTAGCTCACAAGGATGTTTAGGTTGCAACGACCAAAGAAACTAACGAGATTGAGCAGGACTCTAACCCCAGTCTGGTGATCACCAATCAGGGACGTTACTACATCGGCCAAGTGGTCATCTCCATTTCCCCTCCATCCTCTTGACTAAAGAGTTGTCCCATGTCTGAGAGGAGGGACTCACTTGTACATGAGGCTATAATGTCTTCAGAAATGAGAAAAGGTTCCTTGCCAGGTCTGTAGACCTTATCTTAAGATGATTGGTTGGTCTCTTAAACTAGGACATTGGTGAACACGCAGTCTACATCAGGGTGAGAAGAATAGCCATACCCTGGTGAGGAGTGCCCCTAGACGTACACTCGGAAGCCACACACTCTCACAAATTGTATCTTAAGATAATTGGTTGGTCTATTCAACTGTGACATAGGTGAACACGCAGTCCACATCAGGGGTTGGGGAATAGTCATACCCTGGTGAGAGGGAGTACCCCGAGACGTACACTCGGAAACCAAACACTCCCACAAATTGCCGAATCATCATGTTGCAGTTAGGAAAGTTTGAGGGTGTGGGAAGGGTTGAATCTGTAATATGTGCATATCTAAATATTCAGACGTCATTTTTGACGGCTCGAGTACACTAGTATTTTGATCAAGATTGAAGCTTGTCCGTTTTTATATTGATCTGGTATCTTTTTGGAATGGTTCGGGAAATTATTTACAAAAAAAGTTTTTTTTTTTCCAGATCCTATTTTAGTACATTAAATTCAATCATAAATTGTAATCTCTCTCTCTCTCTCTCTCTCTCTCTCTCTCTCTCTCTCTCTCTCTCTCTCTCTCTCTCTCTCTCTCTCTCTCTCTCTCTCTATATATATATATATATATATATATATATATATATATATATATATATATATATATATATATATATATATATATATATATATGTATGTGTGTGTGTGTAGCAGAAAGTTGCGTGAGACTACAATGAGATCCCCTTGTAACCAAAGCACTTGGGTGAATGTCCAAATTAAAGGCCTTGCCCCAGGGTTCGATTCTCCATCCGGAATACTTTAGTTAAGGACGGCATGAGTCTCTTCACGTCCAGTAGGTATTACTAAGTAAAGCGACTATGTCATGCCAGTCAACACATGGGTAAGGCCTTTAGTTCGAACATTCATCCAAGTGCTTTGGTCAAAAGGGGATCTCATTGTAGTCACACGCAACTTCCAGTCAAAGATCTTGCTGTTTAAGTCGTTTTGTTGCAGAGATTCCCATATTATTATTATTATTATTATTATTATTATTATTAGTAGTAGTAGTAGTAGTAGTAGTAGTAGTAGTAGTAGTAGTAGTAGCTAAGCTACAACCCTGGCTGGAAAAGCAAGAGCTCCAATAGGGACAAATAGCCCAGTGAGGAAAGGAAATAAATCAATAAATAAACTATATAAAAAACAATTAATAATAGAATATTTTAAAAACATTAACATCAAAACAGATATTTCACATATAAACTATAAAAAGTCTTATGTCAGCCTGTTCAACATAGAAACATTTGCTGGAAGTTTGAACTTTTGAAGTTTTACCGATTCAACTACCCGACTAAGATCATTCCGTAGGGTTGACTATGAATGGCATGACACTGAAAGAAGAGGAATTGTAAGTAATGAAAATTGGGAAAGTAAGGAAATGTTGAATTCAGGAAGGCGTGTCACTATACTCGACTTTTTTTTTAATGAGGTGCTTTTGGACTGACTCATATGGGGTACCCTTTTAGCTCTGAAAAGTTTCCTAATCGCTGATTGGTTAAAATTATTTCGTCCAACGAATCAGCTAGTATGAAACTTTAACGAGCTAAAAGGACACTACTGCGACTCTGCAAATACACCTCATTAAAAAAAGAATTAATATAGTTGCCTTTAGTTGGTTACAGCAGTGGAAAGAAGAAAAAGAAGAAAATGTGACAATTTATCCCATCAAAAAGTATAATATAATTTCATATCACTACAAGTTATCTACAAATTGTGCATTAGATTCTCCATTGGAGACCGCCCTTCGAATTAATGAGTAAAAACTAATGTTGATAAGTGCACAAGGATGATTTAATAGTAGGGTGAGGGTAACAATGATAAGTATCCTTTCCATGAGATGAAACTGGCAAACCTAATTGATGTTAGTAAGAATTTGAAGTAACTGTACGCACAGGCGCGTAGTTAAGAGGTTTATTATTATTATTATTATTATTATTATTATTATTATTATTATTATTATTATTACTTGCTAAGCTACAACCCAAGTTGGAAAAGCAGGATGCTATAATCCCAGGGGCACCAATAGGGAAAATAGCTTAGTGATGAAAAGAAACAAGGAAAACTAAAATATTTTAAGAAGAGTAACAACATTGAATTAAATATTTCCTCTATAAACTATAAAAACTTTAAGAAAACAAAAGGAAGAGAAATAAGATAGAATAGTGTGCCCAAGTGTATCGTCAAGACAGTGGAAGACCATGGTACAGAGGTTATGGCACTACCCAAGACTAGAGAACAATGGTTAGATTTTGGAGTGTCCTTCTCCTAGAAGAGCTGCTTACCATAGCTAAAGAGTCTCTTCTACCCTTATCCAAGAAGAAGGTAGCCACTGAAGTCGCACATTATTAGAATTAGAAAAGATATTCAACACTACTCATTAACGTTGAGGATCACAGCAAAGTCATTGTAAATTTCATATAATAATGCATCGAATATCCATTGTTCTTCATTTAGTAATTATTCTCGGATTATTTTCATATGGATCACAGGGATTCAAGTCTATACAAAGTGTATATTAATATCATTATTCTAGTAAATTCATTAATGTCATGAATTAAATATTGTGTAATGGTTAGCCTTTGAATATCAGCTGTATATTGGACAAAATATTTGTATGTTATTCTTATGTACCAGTGTATGATTTGTATATTTTCTCAGTAAAATCTAATCTATAAAATATCCTCTCGTTCTCCCTCGAAATAGAAGCAGTGCTACAGCATCCACGTGTGATGCAAACTTTCAAAACTGTATTCTTTGTCCCTTGTGAATGGTTTGACCTCTGACCTATTGACATTATTGAAAAGGGTCGCATTTTGTGAAACTGGAGAAGTTCAAGAGGCAAAAGAATATTCTATTGATGGTGTGATCATATTTCTGATATACTGCCAACACTTTTATTTTCATGGAAGATCGACAAAATTGGCTTTGAGATTAAAGCAGTTGACACACACACACACACACACACACACTGCGTGATAGATACTTTAGATAATAACCTTGAGAATTGCTCAAAACCAAAATATTAGGTTATATTGATCGAAAAAAAAAATTTAAATTTAGAAATATAATTCTCATAAGCCCTGTTTGATCGTATATAATGTTTTATGCGCAGTTATTTTCTGAAGTAGTTCAAGGACTTTCTGTGCTAATTAAGAAAGAGAACCCTGAAATACAATAGAGAATGTGTGTGCGTCTTTTTCGTTATTTCGCCACTATTCTTAACAATGGAGTCTTTTCTCAAGGCATTTTCTCCAACTAAGTCGATCACAATTCCCTTCTTTCATGATCTCTGCTTTAAAGATGATTATATTGATCTGTCCTTAGTTAGCCTACTTGCTAGTACAGTGGTAACGCATTCGCTTAGCATTCGCATGGCAGCAGATCGATCCCAGCCGGGGACCGTGAGTTTAAGCTTGGGAAGCCACTGCTGTTTTTTGGCTCCACAGCTGGGGGGGGGGGGGATGTTGACTTGCCCGGCTGACGTTCTGGTGCGCATCTATTCTGATGATATTGGAACTGAAACCATACACCTTTATGTTTATTTATTTTGTATCGTTATCCCTTTTTTTTTTTTATTCCATCTCTATCTTTAATGAGATAATTAACCATGATTTTGACTTTCCTTTTTTCCCTTGAGTTTGATATTCCGTAATATCCTTTTCCTCTTCCTAAATATCCTTTTCCTCTTCCTTTGTTCCATTCTATTCAACTAGGAGTCCTATCTTGTTAAAAGTTTCTCTTTCCCCTGTTAGTATTATTGGTCGCCACTTTGCATATGTCGCCCTCCAATCCTCGAAAGCCTTTGACTGTCTCGTTACCGATTCTTTTACCTCTATTTCACCACTATTTTTGCCCCCCTTTGACACTCCAAAGCCACTTTTCCACCCAGCCGATTCCTCTGCTCCTCTTGCACATTTTCCTATCATTTTTTTTCCTTTCCGAGATCCTTTGAGTCAATAGGCATAGGAGATGGTGATCATTTTTTTTTCTTTGTATTTATTCTAACTTTATGCCGTTCCCTTACGTATATCCTTGTGTGTCTCAGACTGTTCTCATCAACCTCCTCTTGGTTTTTTTTTTTTTTTTTTTTTTTTTTTTTTCTTTCTTTTTTATCCATCTCTTGTTGTTTACGTTGTTTCACATTTGCCTTACTAAGAATTAATTCAAGATTTACCAAATTTCTTTTTAGGGGATCGGCTTAACGCGTATATATAAAATATATATATATATATATATATATATATATATATATATATATATATATATATATATATATATATTTACTGTGTATATATATACAGTATATTTACTATATATATATATATATATATATATATATATATATATATATATATATATATATATATATATATATATATACACGCACGCGCGCACATTTTCTGCAACATTATTTTGAATGCTTGTATAGTGTGTGACTATGTTTGTTAATATACAATCACCAGTATGGAAATCTATATGTCAACGCTATTGTTATCTAGCTTTACAGTAAAGAGTTATTGACTTTGGTTGAATTATTGGATATTTATACTAGAAGATATATCCTCAAATTGCATACTAATCAATATAGAGCATTTGCAATTGTTGTTTTAGTCGCAGTGTGAGTAAAATATGGGGATGGGTATTATTATTATTATTATTATTATTATTATTATTATTATTATTATTATGATTATCATTTATTATTATCATTATTATTATTATTATTATTACTTGCTAAGCTACAACTCTAGTTGGTAAAGCAAGATATTATAAGCCTGGGGGCTCCAACAGGAAAAATAGCCTAGTGAGTAAAGGAAACAAGGAAAAATAAAATATTTTAAGAATAGTAACGACATTTAGATAAATATTTCCTCTATAAACTATAAGAACTTTAACAAAAGAAGAGGAAGAGAAATTAGATAGAATAGTGTACCTGAGGCTCTGGAATTTTATTCCTCCAAGCATTAGTTTTTAGTATGGTTAGTATATCGGCATTTTCCTCAAGTAGTATTATCTGGTTGTATCGATTTCAGTGAGCTGCCATCATTCTATATATTCTAGTAATGAAACCGTTTGAATATAAATGAAACTGATTAGTGAATCTAATGTTAATTTCTTTCTGAAATAAGGGATTTAAAAGTCTAGATTCCTTCCCTTTCTGCAGTAATATCGATTAGAAAAAGGGTCATCTCAAGATGTGAACTGGAGCTAATTGAAATAAAAAGCTCTAGACTAGAGCTATACATTGAGAGTGACAATGGTCATTATAGAAATATAGCCAAACCTGACCCTAAGTCATGGAAAGGTCACAATCGTAACCCTGTTTGAACAAATTAGATGTTATATAATTATTATTATTAATAATAGTATTATTATTATTTTTATTTTTTATTATTTTTTCTTTATTTTTATTCTTGTTTTTATGTTTTTATTATTTTTTTTATTATTTTTATTTTTATATATTATTATTATTATTATTATTTTTATTATTTTTATTTTTATTATTTATTATTTTTATTATTATTATTTATTATTATTATTATTGTTATTATTATTATTATTATTATTATTATTATTATTATTATTATCATAATAATAATAATAATAATAATGATAATGATGTAAGCTGCAACCCTAGTTGGAGAAGCAAGATGCTATAAGCCCAACGGTTCCAACTGGGGAAATGGCTTATTGGTGAAGATTGCCTGGTCCTTGCAGCCAAGGACGGGCTCTTGCAATGATGCAGCCCGTAGGTGATAGGTTCATTTTGGTTTGTAGGTGATTAAGGATAAAGGGATGAAAGATATTCAGCAATATTTATGGGATGAAGGAAATAGGTTTGTGAGGTAAGGAAATAAGGAAAAAGAAATAGTTTGCCTAAGTGTATCCTCAAGCAAGAGATCTCTAACCCAAGTCAGTGGAAGACCGTTGTACAGAGGGTATGGCACTACCCAATATTAGGGAACAATGGTTTGATTTTGGAGTGTCTTATTCCTAGAAGAGCTGCTTACCTTAGCTCAAGAGTCTCTTCTACCCTTACTAAGAGGAAAGTAGCCATGGAACAATTACAGTGCAGTAGTTAACATTTGAGTGAAAAGTGTGGGACAGATGGCAGCACAGACTAAAGACAACCTGGATATGCCGTTGATAAAAGTGGCCAATAATCTCTATTATTATTATTATTATTACTAGCTAAGCTACAGCCCTAGTAGGAAAAACAGGATGCCATAAGCCCAAGGGATCCAGCAGTGAGGGAAGGAAATAAGGAAATGTACTACAAGAGAAGTTTAAGAGCAATAACATTTAAATAAATCTTTCACATATAAATTATAAAAACTAAAAAAAAAAGGACGAAAAATAAGTGTACCTTCAAGTAAGAGAACTCTACCCCAAGACAGTCGAAGGGCATGGTACAGAGGCTATGGCACTACCCGAGACTAGAGCGCACGCCTTTGATTTTGGTTATATATTGTCGACCTAACTACGTCATGACTCCTCGCTGCACTGAGGAAGGGCGATGGTGGTTGGTACAACACACAAATATACACTACCGGGGTCTAGGCGATGTCAGGCAGGGCAGCCGGTCGGGACTACGGTCCACCCTAAAAGCCAAAGCAAAGTCCTTCAGAAAGAAGGCAACCGTGTTACCCCATACGAATGGGGGAAAAACACGCTAATAGAAGAAGAAGAAGAAGAAGAAGAAGAAGAAGAAGAAGAAGAAGAAGAAGAAGAAGAAGAAGAAGGAGGAGGAGGAGGAGGAGGAGGAGGAGGAGGAGGAGGAGGAGGTGGTGGTAATGTAGACAAAATATTCTGCGTTTGTAGAAGTAATACTAAATGACAAAGTTGAGGGTTTTTATATTCCGTTCTGGTGGGAACAACCACTGGAAAATGTTTGCTGGCTTTTCGCGAAATAGTTCTTTAATGTATGTCCTCCAGACATATAAACTTTACCATGTCATGGTCTCTTGCGTAACTGTTTTTTGTTTTCTTTTTGTTCCTTTACGAGTAAGCTTTTACCTCTTTGAAGTTAAACACTTTTACTTGATGTGGAATAATTTCTATTGCACTATTCTTCCTTTCAACGTGTGCAAACTGCAAAAACACACTCAAGTATATGTATTTGTGTGTGTGTATATATACATATATATATATATATATATATATATATATATATATGTGTGTGTGTGTGTGTGTGTGTGTGGGTGCGTGTGTGTGTGTATACATAGATAGATAGATAAAATTTTATTTCTATTGCATTGTTTATCTTTTCTACGTGTGCAAACTGCACAACCACACACGTGTATATATATGTATATATATATATATATATATATATATATATATATATATATATATATATATATATATATATATATATGTATATGTATATATATACATATATATATCAATATAGATATATATATATATATATATATATATATATATATATATATATATATATCAACAACAAATTGCAGGACAAAAGCCTCAGACATATCCTTATTCATGTCTCGGGGTTGGCTAGTTTCCATCACCACGCTGGACACTACGGATTGGTGATAGTGGGAGATTTTCGTCTGATCGCTCACAGCAAACCAACCTAGTATGGGTGGCCCTGACCTATACAGCTTTGCTGATCATGATAAAATACAAACCCTTACAATATTTTCCTCGAAATTCTCATATCTTGTCATATAGTTTCCGAAATTCAAACGCTTTTGAATAGTAAGGACCGAAAATATATGATTTCTTTCAACTTGTTCACAGAATAGGAGAGAGCAAGAGATAAGAATCATTGATTTCGTAAAGTAAATTTGAAAGTATTACACCAGGGCATGTCGAGCGGATAAGAGATTGCGCACTATAAAAATTGTATGGTTAATTTTTCCTTTATTATCTTACCTTAGAGTATGTGTATGTTCCTGTGAATTCAAATGTCTTGAAAATAGATGAATAGATTTATTGTGAAGTTGGTTTGCCTTTACATAATAATTAGTTTTGAATAAGAGGAAGGGTTATTTAATTTTTTTTATATATAGGCTTTAAAGGACTTGCAACTGCCGGAACCTCCTTATGTTGCACGTATAAAACACTTAATTCGTGCATTCATTTGTATTACTTGATTATTCACTGATAGTGGTTGTGGTGGCTGATGTCGTAACGTCCCTGACTGGTGAACGTCAGACTGGGGATCGAGTTCCGCTCAGACTCGTTAGTTTCTTTGGTCGCTGCAATCTCACCATCCTTGTGAGCTAGGGATGGGGTGTTTGGGAGAGCATCAGGTCTTATCTGCCGAGTCATCAGCAGCCATTGCCTGGCCCTCCATTGTCCTAACTTGGGTCCGTCTCCAGGGCATTGTCCTACTCGATAGGGCAATGTCACTGTCCCTTGCCCCTGCCATTCATGAGCGGCCTTTAAAAACCTTTAAGTGATTTTCCTCTGTGGGTTATTCTCTTGATATTCGTGCCTTTTGTAATTAACCCTTTCTCATTAAATGTAAATGAAAGCATTGCCTATTTCCTTGTTTCCTTTCCTCACTGGGCTATTTTCCCTGTTGGAGCCCTTTGGCTTATAGCATCTTGCTTATCCAACTAGAGTTGTAGCTTGGCGAGTAATAACAACAACAACAACGTCGACAGGCCAAATTTAATCATGTAATCAGTAATAAAAACATATATATTCTACATTTAAAGTTTATTTCAGATTTTTTATTGGTACTAATGGTCAAACTCTTATTTATTGAAAATTACAATGTTATTTTAAAATATTCCAATTATTTGTGAGTTCTTGTGCCGTTGCAACTCTTTCTGAATTAAAGTCCCATTTTCTACTTATTTTATTTGAAGTAAGTAGTTTGTGATCAAATAAACTTCTGTGACTTAATTGACAGGGAGTTTTTATGCATTTATTTGCTGGTATTTGCATAATTGTCAGTTTGACATTACGGAGCCGTTTGTAATTGTTTGGAAATAAACATTTGTTCAACATTTTGGGACCAAAGTAATTACCAGTGAAAGCATTTTAGTGATGCTTTGTTATGTTGCCAGCTTTGTTTTGTTTACCGCTGTCACATAAGCATAAGTGTGCCATGTACTATTGCTGTGAATCACCGCTCAATGAAATGGAAAAGCACTTATGGATATGATTTGGAGACTGGAATCCTTAGGTCCTTGGGTTATTTTTAATTCGTAGTCCAAGTAAATGCAATTTTTCCTACTTCATATTTACACCGCATTGGGCTTGTGGCATCTTGCTTTTCCCATTAAGGTTGTAGCTTAGCAAGTAATAATAATAATAATAATAATAATAATAATAATAGTAAAGGAAAACTGGGTTCTGTAGGTTGTTTTCAAAGGTAAACTAGGTTCTTTGGGTCTTGCGCTAATTTGGCCTCAATAGGTCTATTGGTACTGCAGATAGGTGAAATATTCTGAAGGATTGTAGGTTTGATGAAATAAGCATGAAATTTGTTAGCCAATTAACAAAGGTGCATGGGAAGATATTGGGCCATAGGGCCATTCCAAAGTCCTTCCATGAGAGGAGTTCAAGTGCCAAAATATCTTGTCGAATGTTGTATCTGCCATAGCAGTGGTGCTATGTGAACGCTTTGTTTTTGTTTTTTTTTCTTTTCTAGTTTTTACTCTAGTGGCATATTAAATAGTTAAAGTTTACAAGATGGTAGATCCCCTTCAGCCTGGGACATCAATACTGGTTATAGAAACTGACTGAAGCAAGTTCCTTCTTTGTCAGAAAGACATGTCGGAGGTGCTTCACTCTCCAGCCAAGTCTACACGTCCCACACGGGGAGCGGGGTACAAGACAATTGCTGAAGTGTTTTACCCACATCAATCAATCTTTCAATACTGATGGGAATGGCCTTGAAGAAACAATACAGTAGCGAAAGGCCAGGTGACGCAACTCATGTAGGCTCTCTTACAACAGAACAAAACTACAGCGCGCTGAGTAATGTAGAAACCCTCAGATGCTGCTGATTAACTCTGCTGAAAGCTTAAAGAAGTTCACTTGCAAGAATGATGGTTAGAAAAGGGAGTTTGGTTTGAAAAGCATCAACATTTAGGTTTTATATCAAGACCAGGAAAGCTGCAATGAAATTGCAGGACAAATCCCTACTGGTCAAACTGAGTTCAGGAGACACAATTGCACAGAACCCCAGTACCATCTGACATGCTTATTCTCTTCATACAACCGAACTAGAGAAACAAAAACATATGAATCTGGTGTGGATAAAATTAAAGATGGCCTTACATTTGCTGAGCTGATATCTTATGTTGAAGATACTTATGGATAGTCTAGTTGCACCTATCTTCAAACTCAGCGATATGTGCACAACTAGGCTAGAACAACTTGGAACTGATGTTGTACGACACGTCCACTCCACTGACCGCAAAAAGAAAGTATTAGCGTACTTTCCAGAGATGGAAGTACACAAGCAAGGCTGAGATGTAGTGCTCATTTCTAACAAAGATGGTGGACCAGTTGTGAGAAAATCACGTGAGTACAATACTAATGGTGATGTTGTTCATCTTGCCAGGGCTGCGAATATAATTGAGAGAGAAATGTTCAAGGGGAAATCCAGTTTGGTGTTTCCTATGAACCAACCATCCTGGAAATTCTTGTTGCAGTGTCTCTGATAGTGTTAGTTGATATGGTGTTGAATAGGCTAAATATCAAGAAACAGTGAAGTTCTTCAACAGTGCCCAAGCCAGTGCTCACGATTTCGCTGTTAATGATGTCTAACAGCATGGTACTGTGTCGAAAGAATCTGGAGGCCCCATGTACAGTAAGGCTCAATCAAGGAAGGGGAACACCTCTGCCCATCTACTTGGGTGTGATGGTCCACACGAAGACTGGCAAACGTGAACTCATATGATGTGGATGCAAGAATGATTGCAGAGGACGGTTTTATGGACAGTACTCTTGAGTGACGTAGCTCAAAGAGAACAATAATTGTTTGGACACTTCCGTTCAATTAAGTTGTAATTAGACAATAATAAGCCATTGTGTGTACCTCTGCTACCTACAAAAACACAGAAAATAATTCTGGGTGGTTTGACGCGATTGAAGAAAGTAGTCCTGATTTCAAAATCTTAATATTATGTAAAAAATATGATAATATTTTGCTAAGACTAGTAATTGTTTACCATTTCAACTGTTATAGGGACAGTAAGGTTATAGCTGTATGGTTTGTAATACAAGATAAAAACATTCAAATAAGCGATGGTTACTTCCTGGCATAGGTCGAATTTGAGGATGCCCTTTATCCAGAAAAATCCACTGAAGCGTGGTCTACCTATGGACCTAATTCTATGCTTGTTTCATCAAACCTACAATACTTTCACCTGGCTGCTGTACTATATAGCCCTGTGTGACTTATTTGTTACTTTCATGGTTTCTTCAATGATTTCTGTGACAAAAATACTGACAATAAGAGGTCTACTCAATTTTTTTTTCAATGAGGCGCCTTTGCACTGACTCGAAGCGGTGCCCTTTTAGCTCGGAAAAGTTTCATGCTTTCTGATTATTTAGAATGATCTTGTCCAGAAATCAGTGATCAGGACACTTTTCCAGGCTAAAAGGGCACCCCTGCGAGTCGGTGCAGAGCTGCCTCACTAAAAAGATTTGACTATAGTTAGTATCATGTTATTTATCTCTATAAACTTATAAATGTTGGAAGAGTAATATCACTAACATTTTTCTGTTTTGCATATCGCCAAGTGGTGTTGGCAGGTCAGTTTTACTATATCCAAAAATTGAATTGTTAATGAAATTATGCAATCTAGATACTGTATTTGCTTTATAGGGCTTAATGCAAATATTTATCTTGATATTTTTGTCATGCTCAGGATTTAGGCTGACCTAACCTTTCCAAGAGCAAATATCAGAATTTGCTGTTAGTGCACCTCAAAGGTTACATTGTAGGCATTACTTGGGTCTTTTCAGCCCCCGCCCATTTGGCACTTAGGCGTTCTCCCTTGTTACAGTCTTACTATTAGGATAATTTCTTCCACCCTGCTGTCCAACCTCTCTAATATCTCTTGATATTATTTATACAACAACTCATGAGTTTTTCCCCCAATTGCACCTAGGCTCGCTGTATACCCAAGAGTTCTATTTCATAAGTCTTTCTTACAATATCAAATTATTTTCTTGTAAATTTTGTAATTAATTTTGGAATTTTACTTACTTATGTCACCTTTTTTTATGATTTTTTCATTATGGATTCCATATTGTGTAGACGTTGATTAGCTAAATAATCTTTTTTTCGCTCCCCCCCCCCTCCCCGTGAATTGTGTTCATTATGATTATCAATGATGGCAATGAAGTCAGACTGATCTATGTATGACCAACGTAGAATTTTGATATTAAATCTAAAGGATTCCTAAATCTTAAACTTTTGACCAGTGTTATCAGTAAGGCTAAAGGATTTAACTATTATTATTATTATTATTATTATTATTATTATTATTATTATTATTATTAATATTTGCTAACCTACAACCCTAGTTGGAAAAGCAGGATGCTATAAACCCAGGGGCTTCAACAGGGAAAATATCCCAGTGAGGAAAGGAAACGAGGAAAAATAAAATATTTCAAGAACAGTAACATTAGAATAGACATTTCCTTTATAAACAAAAATTTTTAACAAAATAAGAGGAAAAGAAATATGATAGAATAGTCCCCTAGTATATCCTTAAGCAAGAGAACCCAAGACAGTGGAAGACCATGATGGTACAGAGGCTATGGCACTGCCCAAGAGTTAGAGAACAATGGTTTGATTTTTGAGTGTCCTTCTCCTAGAAGAGCTGGTTACCATATCTAAAGAGTCACTTCTCGCCTTACCAAGAGGAAAATGTCCACTGAACAATTACAGTGCAGTAGGTAATCCCTTAAGCGAAGAATTGTTTCACAATAATTTATTTTCTTCTCCCCAGGTGCCCACACGACAACAGACTTCCATGCAGGGCCGTGGGTTCGCTACTTGGTGAGTAGACTGGTAGCTTTTTCAGGACATATTTATAAATTCCAGTATGTTATTTGATTTTGTTTTTTATTTCTTTGTGTTGATTCACCTGGAGGGTCTTTTTTAATTGTATTGTCGTCTTGTTATTTCACTTTATCGTACATTAGTTATTATTTTTTTATTTATATAAACCTTTGACAGATGTATATACAGTAATTTGAACATATATGTATGTATTTATGTATGTATGTATGCATATATGTGTATATATATATATATATATGTGTGTATATATATATATATATATATATATATATATATATATATATATATATATATATATATATGTATATATATATACACACACACACATATATATATATATATATATATATATATATATAAGATGAATAGATGTTTTGCATCTCAAAATTTCAGATTTACGACAAAGGCGACAAAAAGCGGAACTTTCAACATTTTGAACTATATTTATTACGATTAACCAAGAATTTTGGAAACCAACTTTCCCCTCCTCAGAAAAAATTTATTAAAATTTTTAGATGAGATTTTAAGTTTAGTTTAAACGTTATTTATAGTATACACAAACTTTGTTTTATGAGGCCATTATTTAAAGTATTTGTAATACTAAGTTTTGTCGTTCTTACCATATTAAATCATAATTAAAATGTCAAATTACATTATATATTATATTATGAATTATAGCCTTGAGATGTAATGTTGCAAAAGTAATTAGGTTAAGATTGATGGCTACAAATTATGTAATTAATTTTGGCCGTTTTCATCTCCTAAACTTCCACCAAGTGTATAGAAACAGTTCTCATATCTAAAAGAGGATTTTAATTAAAGGGGTCATGATTTTAGGGGTGGTGGGGGGGGGGGGGGATTTAGAATATAGTGTAACATTCATGTCAGGATGATAATTGTATGACATCGAGATATTTCTTTCCATATGATGGCCCTTGGGGATTGTCCTTGACGTATATGAATGAGGGTAATAGCTTGCTCATCTTATCGGCTCCCAAGAAGATAGAAAATGATAAAAAATAGGTCTCTCGTATCGTATTATCTTCAATGACTCTATATCGTACTTAAGCTGATTCTACCTAATCCACCAATTAAGTGTCTCTCTCTCTCTCTCTCTCTCTCTCTCTCTCTCTCTCTCTCTCTCTCTCTCTCTCTCTCTCTCTCTCATGGTCAAATATAGATATCTAAGCACATACAGAGAAATATATAATAGGAAATGTTTTGAAGTCATCTCTCTCTCTCTCTCTCTCTCTCTCTCCTCTCTCTCTCTCTCTCTCTCTCTCTCTCTCTCTCTCTCATAATTAAATATACATATCTAAGGACATACAGAGAAATATGTAATTGAAAATATTATGAAGTTAACTCTCTCTCTCTCTCTCTCTCTCTCTCTCTCTCTCTCTCTCTCTCTCTCTCATAGTCAAATATACATATTCTAAACATACAGAGACATATATAATTGGAGATGTTATGAAGTCTCTCTCTCTCTCTCTCTCTCTCTCGTAGTCCAAATATAGATATCTAAACACATACAGAGAAATATATAATAGGAAATGTTATGAAGTCATCTCTCTCTCTCTCTCTCCTCTCTCTCTCCCTCTCTCTCCTCTCCTCTCTCTCTCTCTCTCTCTCTCTCCTCTCTCTCTCTCTCATAGTCAAATATAGATATGTAAGCACCGCAAAGAGAAATATATATAATTCAAAATGTTATGAAGTCAAATCTCTCTCTCTCTCCTCTCTCTCCTCTCTCTCTCCTCTCTCTCTCTCTCTCTCTCTCTCATAGTCAAATATAGATATCTAAGCACGCGGAAGAAAATATATAATTCAGAAATGTTATGAAGTCCAAAATTCTCTCCTCTCTCTCTCTCTCTCATCTCTCTCTCCTCTCTCCTCTCTCTCTCTCTCTCTCTCTCTCTCACTCTCTCTCTCTCTCTCTCTCTCTCTCTCTCTCTCTCACATTTTATCATTAAGAGCTTAATATGTTACAGAGTGTTGTAGAATAATTCACGGTTACTTGATTTAGACAGGATTCTCTCTCTCTCTCTCTCTCTCTCTCTTCTCTCTCTCTCTCTCTCTCTCTCTCTCTCAGAAGATACTGAGAGGTCATTAATGATCTATTCTTATTAGTTTTAGTCTTGCATGCCTTGTTTAGGACAACTCTCTCTCTCTCTCTCTCTCTCTCCTCTCTCTCTCTCTCTCTCTCTCTCTCTCTCTCTCTCTCTCTCTCTCTCTCTCTCTCATTTTATCATTAACAGCTTAATGTGTTACAGAGGGTTGTAGAATAACTCACGTTTACTTGATTTAGACAGGATTCTCTCTCTCTCTCTCTCTCTCTCTCTCTCTCTCTCTCTCTTCCTCTCTCTCTCTCTCTCTCTCTCTCTCTCTCTCATTTTATCATTAACAGCTTAATGTGTTACAGAGGGTTGTAGAATAACTCACGTTTACTTGATTTAGACAGGATTCTCTCTCTCTCTCTCTCTCCTCTCTCTCTCTCTCTCTCTCTCTCTCTCTCTCTCTCTCTCTCTCACCTGAGTGCGTGTGAGCGAAGTTCCTTAGACTGCTGCACCTCTTCCATCGGAAGCCCCCGGAAGGGGATGAAGACCTCTTGCACATCCGGATGAGTCTCAAATAACCTGTGGAGGAGAAAAAAGGAGGTTGAAATGTCAGCAAAGCGATATAAAAAGAAAATAATTAAACTCAAAACAATAAAATATAATATAATATAATTCTGATCATCCTTTACATTCAGATCTCCCCGGATAGTGCCACCGTGTTCGTAATACTATACCCAATTTCTTTTTAATGAGGTGCATTTGCACAGACTCGCAACGGTGCCCTTTTAGCTCGGAAAGTTTCCTGCTATCTGATTGGTTAGAATTGTCTTGTCCAGCCAGTCAGCGATCAGAAACTTTTCCGAGCTGAAATGGCACCACTGCGAGTCGTGGCAAATCGGCTTCACTAAAGAGAATTGACTCTAGTTCTTTTGGTGTTGAGGCTTTCCAAGAAGATAGGGTAATTTTTCATAATATCCTCTAATCAGAAAAGTTATAGATAAGAGTCCTATCATCAAAAACTCTCTGAAAAGAAAAAGGGTTTTATTATTATTGCATTTAAATGTTATGTTCTGTTTAGTTGTCAATTGGTGCTGATATTGAACTCGTAATGACAAGTTCTAAAACTGTTCGTTTTAAGGGTTTAAAGGCTGCTTATGAATGGCAGAGGCAAGAAACAGTGACATTGCCCTATCCAGCAGGACACGACCATATATACATATGATCAGCGCCTAAGCCCCCTCTCCACCCAAGCTAGGACCAAGGAGGGCTAGGAAATGGCTGCTGATGACTCGGCAGGTAGAGCTGTAGGCTCACCCAAACCTCCTATCCTTAGCTCATAGGGATGGTGAGGCTGCAGCGACCAAAGAAACTAAAGAGTTAGAGCGGGACGGGAACCCCAGTCTGGCGTTCACTAGTGAGGGTCGTTACCACATCGGCCACCACATGATAGGAAGAACCTTGTTTTGAATCACTGATATCAGTTGGTTTTATTTATGTTAAGCCAACATTAGTTTTGCAGAATCCCTCGCCTTATCTTGGTGCTCTTATTACTACTGTGGTTGTGGTGGCCGATGTGGTAGCGTCCCTGACTGGTGAACTCCAGACTGGGGTTAGAATCCCGTTCTAACTCGTTAGTTTCTTGGGTCGTTGCAACCTCACCATCCTTGTGAGCTAAGGATGGGGGGTATGTGGAGCCTATAGGTCTATCTGCTGAGTCATCAGCAGCCATTGCCAGGCACTCCTTGGTCCTAGCTTGGGTGGAGAGGGGGCTTGGGCGCTGATTGTATGTTTATATGGGCAGTCTGTATGGCATTGTCCTTGTCGATAGGGCATTGTCACTGTCCCATGCCCCTGCCGTTCACGAGCGGCCTTTAAACCTATGATTATATGACTGATTCGTTAAATACTACAATTTCTTGGTGGGTGTGTTAAGTACTAGAAGACATTCTCTTATATTAGCAACGATATTTTTTTTTTATTTAGAAATTATCAATAATGAGATGAGCTTGTCGAAAGCTTTAGCCATAAGCTTAGACTCCGGATAATTGGCGTCAATGACCTTAGATGTCAGAATGCCAGAAAATCTCAAATCAATCAGTCAAGCAATTAGACTCCGGATAAGTGGAAAGTCATCAACCTAGATATGATGATCCTACTTTACAAACAACAGAGCGGCGGCAAATCTCAGTGGGTTAGTGTTTACGGTAATAAGTCTCGAAACATAATATTGGTCACTAATAACATATTTCTATTGATACAATAGGTAGTAGGTTGGCCAGGGCACCAGCCACCCGTTGAGATACTACCGCTTATGTGGTCCTTTGACTGGCCAGACAGTACTACATTGGATCCTTCTCTCTGGTTACGGTTCACTTTCCCTGTGCCTACACATACACCGAATAGTCTGACATATTCTTTACAGATTCTCCTCTGTCCTCATTCATCTGACAACACTGAGATTACCAAACAATTCTTCTTCACTCAAGGGGTTAACTATTGCACTGTAATTGTTCAGTGGCCACTTTCCTGTTGGTAAGGGTAAAAGAGACTCTTTAGCTATAGTAAGCAGCTCTTCTAGGAGAAGAACACTCCGAAATCAAACCACTGTTCTCTAGTCTTGGGTAGTGCCATAGCCTCTGTACCATGGTCTTCCACTGTCTTTGGTTAGAGTTCTCTTGCTTGAAGGTACACTCGGGCACACTATTCTATCTCGTTTCTCTTCCTCTTTTTTTGTTAAAGATTTCATAGTTTATATAGGAAATATTTATTTAAATGTCATTGTTCTTAAAATATATTATTTTCTTTGTTTCCTTTCCTCACTGGGCTATTTTCCCTGTTGGAGCCCCTGGGCTTATAGCATCTTGCTTTTCCAACTGGGGTTGTTACTTAGCAAGTAATAATAATAATAATAATAACCCAATTATTAAGGAATACAAATATTGAATGATAAGATTCTCTTCCTTCCTGGATCACGATCGAAATCGCATGAACCTCTGTTGTCAAACTGTAAAAACTAAGAATATCTGTTATGCCCTCTTGTAACGAAGCTAGAAAGCTTATCCTTGCGAGAGTATACGCTCAAGCACGCCAACTGGGGTATTTTTCCCAGTTGGAGTCCTTGGGCATATAGTATCCCGCTTTTCCGACTAGGGTTGTAGCTTCGCTAGTAATAACATTATTATTATTATTATTA
>NC_090748.1:5831158-5836158 GCF_036898095.1 Palaemon carinicauda
GGATATATGATTAGTTTCTAGGACATTGTCCTGCCGGCTAGGACATGGTCACTGTGCCTTGCCATTGATGTGTGGCCTTTAAACTTTTGCAGAGGCCTTTAAACATGTGTAGAAGCCTTTAAACCTTTGTAGAAGCCTTTAAACCTTTGTAGCGATCAGCTTTATACGTGAGGTATCGTGCCAGTTGAGGTTTGTCAACATTACCCATGAATCTATTTATAGTTTTTAGTCTTTTTTTTTTCTTTTTTTTCAATCTCCTTAGCTGGTCGGGTTTTTATGTTTCCTTGTATTGTCTTCATGTTACGTATTACACAATATTCAGTTTCCTTATGTAGAGTTATACTCATATAACCAGTGTCCTTGAACCTCGGTAAAAAGCTAGTCCTCATTGCCACAAAGTCTCCCAGATCACATTCCGTTTTGCAAAAATACTGAAGAAAGCAGATTTGCTGACGGATGGTCATTTTAATGAGGTTCTTTGAGCACCCCAAGCCATTCACCACACACACACACACACACACACACACACACACACACACACACACACACACACACACACACACACACACACACACACACCATTAGTGGTGTTATATCGGATATGAGCTTATAACTGATGTTGGGATGTTGCAACCTGTGAAAAGGCTCTCGCTGAAATATTTGGATTGCATGGCTCTCATGGAGTCTTCGTGGGAGATTCTGAAGAGACACTCTCTGGTCTGTTGCAGCATCTCTCCTTGTGTACAGAGTTTCTCCTGGGAAATGATTTATTGGAAACAATTTCCTTGTCGATTAATTGCTTATCGACCTGCTCTTGAAAGAACTAATACCCTGTTAGTGCAAGCCTAATTTGGAACTAGAATCAAAGATTTTATTTGACTGTTTGTATGTTTCTGCCTTTAATGATATTGCTAAGGGATGATGTTGGTTAGGAGGTGGACATGCATCATTAGCTTCTATATAAAGAGAATTCTAGACTTAACACCCACATGTGTTCGTTTATCTGTATAGTTTGTCCCCTCTTAACGAGAAAATCCCTTGACGTGGTCATTTGGCTTCAACGTGGAATATCATTTGTGTGTTGAAGCCTTGTGAGGGGTAAGAGAGCTCTCGAACTGGGCAATAATCTTTTCTCATTATTGTTATTATTATTATTATTATTATTATTATTATTATTATTATTATTATTATTATTATCATTATTATTGATTATTGGCAAATAGAAATATTAGTGATTAGCAAGGTAGGAAAAGAACACTGGTACATTCTTTTACCGTTCAAGAGTGTTGTCATTGAATATGTTGAGGAATATGAATACCAAAGCTATTCCTAAAACCCTTTAACTTGGTTTACTGAGTTTAGATAAGATGCAATGTAGATACTTATATCTAACTTTCGTCATTGAATCTATAAGCCTGTTCTTATAATATCCGACTGGCTAAGGTTCCTTCTCCCCTTTTAAGGGTTTAAAGGTCACTCATGAATGGTAGAGGCAAGGGATGGGACCAATGCCCTAGAGACTGCAGCACCCATAACCCCTCTTCATCAAGCCAGCACCAGGGAGGGCCAGGCAATGGCTGCTGATGACTGAGCAGGTAGACTTGTAGGCTCCCCCCAAACCCCCTATCCCTAGCCCGCAAGGATGGTGAGGTTGCATACACTACAAGAAACTATCGAGCTTGAATTGGTCTCAAACCTTCAAAAGTTCAAAGTTGGAGCAAATGTTTTTATGTTGACCAGGCTGACATGAGTCTTTTTATAGTTTATATACGACATATCTGTTATTGACGTTGTTAATAGTTTATATAGGACATATCTGTTTTGACGTTGTTATTGTTTTTAGAATGATTTATTGTTAATTTGTTCTCATCATTTATTTATTTCCTTAATTCCTTTCCTCTCTGGGCTATTTTTCCCTATTGGAGCCTTTGGGCTTATAGCATCTTACTTTTCCAACTAGGGTTGTAGCTTGGCTAGTAATAATAATAATAATAATAATAATAATAATAATAATAATAATAATACAACAAATCGCCAGACAGAGACGTTTCCAATATAGTTTTCTTCCCAAAGAATTAAAGTTTTGAAATTATCATTAGACGCAATTCAGAGCATTAAATTTTGATAGAAATAATAAAATTTTGATTTTATCAAGTTTTATTTCGATAATTAATAATTATCGGGTTAACGGCATATCTTAAGTACTATAGTCCATTTCTTTTAGCGAGGCAGATTTGCACCGACTCGCAGCGGTGCCCTTTTAGCTTGGAAAACTTTCCTGATCGCTGATTGGTTAGAATTATCTTGTCCAACCAATCAGCGATCAGGAATCTTTTCCGAGCTAAAAGGGCACCGCTGCGAGTCGGTGCAAAACTGTCTCGCTAAAAGAAATGGACTAGTAAGTTATTTCGATATTTCTATTAATACAATTAATTGTAAATAACTCGGTGGTTTATTTGTTTTAAAGCGATATCCTGTAAATTAGATCAGTTATAAATTAACTGAATTATTCATTAGTATAAATAGAAAGGGACGGGACGAGGGGGCTGGGAACCCCCTCTCCTGTAAAAGTATCCTGTGAGACAGCAACAAAGAGATGGAGCTGGGGGGAGAGTGACTGCTCCCCGCACTCTAGTTTTGGGGTGTTTGAATGTGCGTGGATGTAGTACGATAGAGAGTAAAAGATGTGAGATTGGAAGTATGTTTAGAAGTAGAAGGATGGATGTATTGGCCTTGTGTGAGACAAAGATGAAAGGAAAGGGTGAAGTGATGTTTGGTGAAATGTCTGGTAGAGTGTCTGGGATTGAAAGGGGAAGAGCGAGAGAGGGTGTGGCTTTATTGCTGAGTGAATGGATGACAGGTAAAGTAGTGGAATGGAAGGAGATATCATCTAGGTTAATGTGGGTAAGGGTTAGGTTGGGTAGGGAATGTTGGGCGTTTGTCAGTGCGTATGGGCCAGGTAGTGAGAAAAGTGAAGAAGAGCGGAATGAGTTTTGGAATGAATTAACTAGGTGTGTAGAAGGACTGGGTAGAAGGAATTATGTAGTTGTTATGGGTGACTTAAATGCTAGAGTGGGTGCTGGAGAGGTAGAAGGTGTCATTGGGAAGTATGGCGTACCAGGTGAAAATGAGAGTGGTGAGAGACTGGTAGATATGTGTGTTAAACAGGAGATGGTAATAAGTGCTAGCTTTTTTAAGAAGAAAGATAAAAATAAGTATACATGGGTAAGAGTGGCAAATGGAAGAGTAGTAGAAAGGGCATTAATGGATTATGTGTTGATAACTAAAAGAATGTTTGGAAGATTGAAAGACGTGCACGTGTTTAGGGGTATGGCTAACGGTATGTCTGATCATTTTTTGGTGGAAGGAAAACTGGTTGTAGCAAAAGAGTGGGGGAATAGAGTAGGTGGATGTAAAAGGGAGCTAGTGAGGGTTGAAGAGCTAATAAAACCGGGGGTAAAAAGTAAATATCAGGAAAGGTTGAAAATGGCATATGACGAGGTGAGAGTAAGAGAAACTGGTAATTTAGAGGAGGAGTGGAAGTTAGCAAAAGAAAATTTTGTTGGGATTGCAAGTGATGTATGTGGCAAGAAGGTTGTTGGAGGCAGCATGAGGAAGGGCAGTGAATGGTGGAATGAAGGAGTGAAGGTAAAAGTGGAAGAGAAAAAGAGGGCTTTTGAAGAATGGCTGCAGAGTAATAGTATAGAGAAGTATGAAAAATATAGAGAGAAAAAGGTGGAAGTAAAGCGCAAGGTACGTGAGGCAAAGAGGGCAGCTGACCTGAGGTGGGGTCAGGGACTGGGTCAGTCATATGAAGAGAATAAGAAGAAGTTTTGGAAAGAAGTGAAGAGAGTAAGAAAGGCCGGCACAAGAATTGAAGAGACAGTGAAAGATGGAAATGGAAGGTTGTTAAAAGGAGAGGAGGCAAGGAAAAGGTGGGCGGAATATTTTGAAAGTTTGCTGAATGTTGAGGATGATAGGGAGGCAGAGATAATTGCTGTTCCAGGTGTTGAGGTGCCAGTGATGGGAGATGAGAATGAGAGAGAGATTACAATAGAGGAAGTGAGGAGAGCACTAGATGAAACGAGAGTAGGAAAAGCATCTGATATGGATGGTGTGAAAGCTGAGATGTTGAAGGAAGGGGGTGTGACTGTAATTGAATGGTTGGTGAGATTGTTTAATGTGTGTTTTGTGTTGTCAATGGTACCAGTAGATTGGGTCTGTGCATGTATTGTACCACTATATAAGGGTAAGGGAGATGTGCATGAGTGTTGTAATTCAAGAGGTATTAGTTTGTTGAGTGTAGTTGGAAAAGTGTATGGTAGAGTACTGATTAATAGGATTAAGGATAAAACAGAGAATGCAATCTGGGAAGTACAGGGGGGTTTTAGAAGAGGTAGGGGTTGTATGAATCAGATTTTTACAGTTAGGCAGATATGCGAGAAATATTTAGCAAAAGGTAAGGAGGTGTATGTTGCGTTTATGGATCTGGAGAAAGCATATGATAGAGTTGATAGGGAAGCAATGTGGAATGTGATGAGGTTATATGGAGTTGGTGGAAGGTTGTTGCAAGCAGTGAAAAGTTTCTACAAAGGTAGTAAAGCATGTGTTAGAATAGGAAATGAAGTGAGCGATTGGCTTCCGGTGAGAGTGGGGCTGAGACAGGGATGTGTGATGTCGCCGTGGTTGATTAACTTGTATGTTGATGGAGTGGTGAGAGAGGTGAATGCTCGAGTGCTTGGACGAGGATTAAAACTGGTAGACGAGAATGATCATGAATGGGAGGTAAATCAGTTGTTGTTTGCGGATGATACTGTACTGGTAGCAGACACAGAAGAGAAGCTTGACCGACTAGTGACAGAATTTGGAAGGGTGTGTGAGAGAAGGAAGTTGAGAGTTAATGTGGGTAAGAGTAAGGTTATGAGATGTACGAGAAGGGAAGGTGGTGCAAGGTTGAATGTCATGTTGAATGGAGAGTTACTTGAGGAGGTGGATCAGTT
>NC_090748.1:5841158-5846158 GCF_036898095.1 Palaemon carinicauda
AGTTCCACGCATCTTATTTTTAGTTTTGAGCACAGCTGGATTTTTTACGTATATTATTTTTTTATAATGATCGTTACTCTTGAATTAAATTAGATATTAATTTTGTGATTTATGATCTCTAGTTTTGTTATATAATTAGCTCATTGGCCTAATTAATGTTTGTAGATGAAATTCTTTATATTTTAGTTTAAGGAAATGTCATTATCTATCGAATTTTTCTCTTTCGATAGCCTTGTGAACTTGTTAATTTTTTTTTACTGTGGTTGTCTTTGATGAAGTTTGAACTTCGGTTTGTGAACTTATTTTTGGTTTCATACTTTGGTTATCTCTTTAATGATGAAGTTTGAACTTCGATTTGTGAACTTATTTTTTGTTTCATACTTTGATTATCTCTTTAATGATGAAGTTTGAACTTCGATTTGTGAACTTATTTTTTGTTTCATACTTTGGTTATCTCTTTAATGATGAAGTTTGAACTTCGGTTTGTGAACTTATATTTTGTTTCTTACTTTGGTTATCTCTCTAATGATGAAGTTTGATCTTCGATTTGTGAACTTATTTTTTGTTTCATACTTTGGTTATCTCTTTAATGATGAAGTTTGATCTTCGATTTGTGAACTTATTTTTTGTTTCATACTTTGGTTATCTCTTTAATGATGAAGTTTGAACTTCGGTTTGTGAACTTATATTTTGTTTCTTACTTTGGTTATCTCTCTAATGATGAAGTTTGAACTTCGATTTGTGAACTTATATTTTGTTTCATACCTTGGTTATCTCTTTAATGATGAAGTTTGAACTTCGGTTTGTGAATTTATTTTTTGTTTCTTACATTGGTTATCTCTTTAATGATGAAGTTTAAACTTCAGTTTGTGAATTTATTTTTTGTTTCTTACTTTGGTTATCTCTTTAATGATGAAGTTTGAACTTCGGTTTGTGAATTTATTTTTTGTTTCTTACTTTGGTTATCTCTCTAATGATGAAGTTTGAACTTCGGTTTGTGAACTTATTTTTTGTTTCTTACTTTGGTTATCTCTCTAATGATGAAGTTTGAACTTCGGTTTGTGAACTTATTTTTTGTTTCTTACTTTGGTTATCTCTCTAATGATGAAGTTTGAACTTCGATTTGTGAACTTATATTTTGTTTCATACTTTGATTATCTCTTTAATGATGAAGTTTGAACTTCGATTTGTGAACTTATTTTTTGTTTCATACTTTGGTTATCTCTTTAATGATGAAGTTTGAACTTCGGTTTGTGAATTTATTTTTTGTTTCTTACTTTGGTTATCTCTCTAATGATGAAGTTTGAACTTCGGTTTGTGAATTTATTTTTTGTTTCTTACTTTGGTTATCTCTCTAATGATGAAGTTTGAACTTCGGTTTGTGAACTTATTTTTTGTTTCTTACTTTGGTTATCTCTCTAATGATGAAGTTTGAACTTCGATTTGTGAACTTATATTTTGTTTCATACTTTGATTATCTCTTTAATGATGAAGTTTGAACTTCGATTTGTGAACTTATTTTTTGTTTCATACTTTGGTTATCTCTTTAATGATGAAGTTTGAACTTCGGTTTGTGAATTTATTTTTTGTTTCTTACTTTGGTTATCTCTCTAATGATGAAGTTTGATCTTCGATTTGTGAACTTATTTTTTGTTTCATACTTTGGTTATCTCTCTAATGATGAAGTTTGAACTTCGGTTTGTGAACTTATTTTTTGTTTCATACTTTGGTTATCTCTTTAATGATGAAGTTTGAACTTCGGTTTGTGAACTTATTTTTTGTTTCTTACTTTGGTTATCTCTCTAATGATGAAGTTTGAACTTCGGTTTGTGTACTTATTTTTTGTTTCTTACTTTGGTTATCTCTCTAATGATGAAGTTTGAACTTCGGTTTGTGAACTTATTTTTTGTTTCATAGTTTGGTTATCTCTTTAATGATGAAGTTTGAACTTCGGTTTGTGAACTTATTTTTTGTTTCATACTTTGGTTATCTCTTTAATGATGAAGTTTGAACTTCGGTTTGTGAACTTATTTTTTGTTTCTTACTTTGGTTATCTCTCTAATGATGAAGTTTGAACTTCGGTTTGTGAACTTATTTTTTGTTTCATACTTTGGTTATCTCTTTAATGATGAAGTTTGAACTTCGGTTTGTGAACTTATTTTTTGTTTCTTACTTTGGTTATCTCTCTAATGATGAAGTTTGAACTTCGGTTTGTGAACTTATTTTTTGTTTCATAGTTTGGTTATCTCTTTAATGATGAAGTTTGAACTTCGGTTTGTGAACTTATTTTTTGTTTCTTACTTTGGTTATCTCTTTAATGATTAAGTTTGAAATTCGGTTTGTGAACTTATTTTTTGTTTCATACCTTGGTTATCTCTTTAATGATGAAATTTGAACTTTTGTTTGTGAACTTGTTTTTTGTTACTTACTTTGGTTATGTCTTTAATGATGAAGTTTGAACTTCGGTTTGTGAACTTGTTTTTTGTTACTTACTTTGGTTATGTCTTTAATGATGAAGTTTGAACTTCGGTTTGTGAACTTGTTTTTTGTTACTTACTTTGGTTATCTCTTTAATGATGAAGTTTGAACTTCGATTTGTGAACTTGTTTTTTGTTACTTACTTTGGTTATCTCTTTAATGATGAAGTTTGAACATCGGTTTGTGAACTTGTTTTTTGTTTCTTACTTTGGTTATGTCTTTAATGATGAAGTTTGAACTTCGGTTTGTGAACTTGTTTTTTTGTTTCTTACTTTGGTTATCTCTTTAATGATGAAGTTTGAACTTCGGTTTGTGAACTTATTTTTTGTTTCTTACTTTGGTTATCTCTCTAATGATGAAGTTTGAACTTCGATTTGTGAACTTATTTTTTGTTTCTTACTTTGGTTATCTCTTTAATGATGAAGTTTGAACTTCGGTTTGTGAACTTATTTTTTGTTTCATAGTTTGGTTATCTCTTTAATGATGAAGTTTGAACTTCGATTTGTGAACTTGTTTTTTGTTACTTACTTTGGTTATCTCTTTAATGATGAAGTTTGAACATCGGTTTGTGAACTTGTTTTTTGTTTCTTACTTTGGTTATGTCTTTAATGATGAAGTTTGAACTTCGGTTTGTGAACTTGTTTTTTTGTTTCTTACTTTGGTTATCTCTTTAATGATGAAGTTTGAACTTCGGTTTGTGAACTTATTTTTTGTTTCTTACTTTGGTTATCTCTCTAATGATGAAGTTTGAACTTCGATTTGTGAACTTATTTTTTGTTTCTTACTTTGGTTATCTCTTTAATGATGAAGTGTGAACTTGGGGTTGAAGTCCGTAAACGTGTGAAATATTTGTTTTATTGTTGATGAAGATTTAAAAAAGCTAGCAATTCATCTGCTCGCCATTCGCTATAATTAAGTATTTGTGAGGGACATGAAGCCTGGGTACAATATTCCACTTGAATTCAAAAGCCGAAGTAAGAATAGCGTTGTAGAATTATCATGTTCCCGGAATCATTTCATATAGTCAATTTGTTGACCATCAGTAATTCGTGTTGGGAAGGCCCCCTGGGTGTACACTCCTTAGGGCCGTAGTGCCATTATAGTAATTCCAAAAAGATATTTGAATCCTCCTTTGACACACCTCTGCACCCACTTTTTAGCCTTTTGTTCTACCCGAGTACCCAATTCCTTTCATCCGTCTTGGTGACCATTCTTTCTAATATTTACTTTAATGTCATTATTGTAATTCCAAAAAGATATTTGTATCCTCCTTTGACACCTCTCTGCACCCACTTTTTAGCCTTTTGTTCTACCCGAGTACCCACTTCCTTTCATCCGTCTTGGAGACCAATCTCTCTAATATTTACCTCATAAAACAACTGTGGCGTTATCTCCCCCAGTATCATCTCTGTGGTGATTGGCTTCTCGGGCACCAGCAGCGGGACATTTGGCCCAAATTATAAAATTTCCCTCAGAGCTGTAGGCCTACATCATTGGTTATAGGCAGCACGTTTTCTCTAATATATGCCACTCTTTTGTTAAGAGTAACATACACTGGTAAAAATCTGCATTAAAAAAAAAACCGCTGACATGAATCTATATATAGTTTATATATGACATATCTGTTTCTGACGTTGTTAATAGTTTATATAGGACATATCTGTTTTGACGTTGTTAATAGTTTATATAGGACATATCTGTTTCTGACGTTGTTAATAGTTTATATAGGACATATCTGTTTTGACGTTGTTACTATTTTTAGAATGATTTATTGTTAATTTATTCTCATCATTTATTTATTTCCTTATTTCATTTCCTCACTGAACTATTTTTCCCTATTGGAGCCCTTGGCCTTATAGCATCTTGCTTTTCCAACTAGGGTTGTAGCTTGGCTAGTAACAATAATAATAATAAAATGCCTGGCAACATTTATTCCAGGATTTTTACCGTTATAAGAACGAATATGTTAACATAAAGGTGTGATATTACTGTCACCAATCCGTAAAATATAAGAACCAAGTATAGTAGAATTACGGTCGCCCGTATTTTACTGAAATACGGCTAAGAACAGTATATTTCACAGAATTTCCGATTGATATCACGGTTTTTATTAACAGTGTACGAACGTTAAAAGTTGAATCATTCAGGAGCGTTATATCTCATGTGAATTGCGTGAATTTTATGCTTGCCTCGAAAGAAATAAAATGGTGTAAAGATGAGAATAATCTTCTACTACGCGGAAGAAATTCTTTTTCATACTGACTACTCAGAACGTAATTAGACAAGATCTTCTCTGATCATTAACGGGGAGATGAAAGCTCAAGTTCCAAGTCGAGTATCATGCCTTGTTTTCAAGCGAACTGTCATTTGAGGTTGACGAGAATACGTAATTTAGATAGTTTCTGAATCAGGAGTAGTTTGTGTGTGCATTGAAGGTATTCATGATTAAACTTATTTTATGGGATGATAAACTTTTTGTAATGTATATGTTATTATTATTATTATTATTATTATTATTATTA
>NC_090748.1:5851158-5875076 GCF_036898095.1 Palaemon carinicauda
TTATTGATGGGCACCATAGTGAGTATTGGAGTGTGAAATCTGGTGTTCCTCAGGGTAGTGTTCATGGCCCATGACTTTTCATACTAAATACACACATGCGGTTTTGCCTAGAAAACATGTTTGTTGCTTATGCAGATGATGCTACTCTCTTTGCATCAATTCCATTTCCTGAATGTAGATCTTGGGTTGCTGAATTCCTTAATAGAGATCTAGCTAAAATTAGTGCATGGTGCAAATTATGGGATATGAAGTTGAATCATAACAAAACTCAAAGTATGATTGTAAATAGGTGGAGGACACTTGCTTCTTAACATCAGATCACTGCATTAATTATATATATATTTTTAAAGTCTAAACTCCTCCTTTGAAATTTTAGATGTGATTCTTGATTGCAAATTTACTTTTGAAAAGCACATCCGGTCTGTTTCCTCTTCAATTGCACAAAAATTGGCTTATTGAGAGTGTCTTTTAAGATCTTGGGTTATCAATATATTTTCAAGAAGTGTTTTGATTCTTTCATTTTACATTGTTTCGAGTATTGTTCTCCTGTCTTGATTAGTTGGACAGGAACTTACGGTGTATTGAATTTTTTATTCCTGGTGTAGATAATAATCTCTGGAATTGTCGTTCAGCTAGTTCATTATGTAGGTTGCATAAGATTTTCCATAATTCTGACCATCCTTTGCATTCAGATCTTCCCAGACAGTACCATCCTGCACATAGTACTAGGTATGTGGCCAATTCTAACACTCATGCCTTCTCCATCATGGGGCTCATTACTACTTAGTATTCTAGAAGTTTCATTCCAGCTGTGACAAGATTGTGGAATGCTATTCCTAATCTGGTAATTGAATTGATGGAACTTCAGAAGTTCAAACTTGCAGTGAATGTTTTTATTTTGAGCAGGCTGACATAAGTCTTTTTATAGTTTATTTATGAAAAGATCTATTTAGTGTTGTTACTGTTCTTGAAATATTTCATCTTAATTGTTCATTACATCTCTTTTACTTTGTTTCCTTATTTCCTTCCCCCAATGAGCTATTTTTCCCCTATTGGAGCTCTTGGGCTTATAGCATCCTGCTTTTCCAGTTAGGAAGTAGTTTGGCTAGTAATGATAATATTGATAAAAGAAAAATGTCCATAATAAAATTTGTGGTTTTATACAAGGGCCAACAAGATATCCTTGTTAAGAGGAAGAACTAAAAGAAATTCATACTAATATTTTCTTTTCATTTAGAGGCCACATGAATAATTGAACAACTATCCACATGAAGATTATTATTTTATATTGTCGCCAAGAAAAGTACTTAAGAAAATGGTCATATCTAACTTTTATTTCTATATATTTGCCAACAGGGATAATTAAAAGTCAATATCAACCTTTCCGTTCTGTATAGTGTCCAAAAGGAACATTTGAGAAAAAATCTTTTATTATTATTACATTCAAAGCTACAACCCTAGTAGACAGCAGGTTGCTATAAGACCAGGGGCCCCAACAGGGAAAATATCCCAGTGAGGAAAGGAAACAAGGAAAAATTAAATAATTTTAGAACGGAAACAACATTAGAATAAATATTTCCTATATAAACTATAAAAACGTTAACAAAACAAGAGGAATAGACATTAGATGGATTAGTGTGGCTGAGTGTACCCTCAAGCAAGAGAACTCTAACCCAAGACAGTGGAAGGCCATGGTACAGAGGATATGGGACTATCCAAGACTAGAAAACAATGGTTTGATTTAGAAAGTCTTCTTATATAGGGTCAAGATGTATAGCCAAGAAAAAGTCCTTATATAGTTTTTCTTTTTAAATAGCAGGAGATAGAAATAGGCGAGAAACTTATCAAGTTGCTCATCCGCTTATACGAGTATAACCGTTGGCAAACATGGATTGCTAAGATGTACCGCCTAGCACGGTATATATATATATATATATATATATATATATATATATATATATATATATATATTACATATATGTATAATGTATATATATATATATATATATATATATATATATATATATATATATATATATATATGTATATGTATGTATGTAAATATCACTCACGAAAGGCATTTAATATCGAATTTTATCTTGGGAATTTATATCCACTTGGAATTCATTTTATGGTAACAGCTTCTGGCCGGGTAGAGATTCGAACTCCCACCTGTGGGCTGGAAACCATGCCAGCACGACTCTACCGACTGGGTATTTACATTGATTAAAATCACGCGTGCTTGTGATATATGCTCATATATATATATATATATATATATATATATATATATATATATATATATATATATATATATATATATATATATGAAGTCAATAGGTAAAAATATTTCATGTAAAGTTCTTTATATAGAGCCAGTAGCTAAGAACATATCAATATAATTATTTTTCCATTTATGTAGGTTCCAAGAATATTAGTCAAGAGGTAATTCGAGGTAATTCCTTTCTGTCCATATATATAATGACATGAATTAACAGACGAATATCAAATATTCTTTTTGAAAAGGGCTCGCTGAAATTTCTAAGAAAGCTATCATCCAATTTATTTTTTTACGTGAGGCCAAGGGAAATAGTTTAAGAATTTACAATTTTAGCTCATCTGTTTATGTAAGAAAATTACCATATTTCATTTTTCTTCTATACTTTATGTAAGAGCGAAGAATAGTTTGGAATATTTCACATCGAACTTTTCTTGTGTACCAGCCAAGAAGAATTGATAAGGAAATACTATATAAAGTTTTTCATATCATATACCTTGATGAAAAGCAAAGAAACCTGTTACGTTGGAACCAAATAAGTATGATATAGATAAGGAAATGTCAATATTAAGCATTTCTTTTAATTAGAAGGTCAATTAAAATAGTGTTTCTACGTTGGGCCTTGGAAGGATAGCAAAGAAAATTGCTGTCAGTACACCTCGCACAATGTACTCTAGGAATTATTTCTGGCATAAAAGAATAACTTTTAAAATGCGTTTTATGTTACGGTTTTTTTTTCCCGAGAGAGAGAGAGAGAGAGAGAGAGAGAGAGAGAGAGAGAGAGAGAGAGAGAGAGAGAGAGAGAGAGAGAGAGAGAGAGAGAGAGAGAGATATCTAAGGACTTTAAATATATATATATATATATATATATATATATATATATATATATATATATATATATATATATATATATATATTTGTTAAGAGAAATCATCATCATCATCATCATCTTCTTCTTTCGCCAGTCGTCTCTACCTTTAGCTTTTAAATCAATATTACTCCCTTCACCATCTCCTACTTCACGCTTCATAGTCCTCGGCAAGAGAAATAGTTACGAAAGTATCTAAATCATGTATCATTTGTTATGTAGAGCTCAGAATATGTCTATACGAATATTCTTTGTAACTGAGTGAAGCCAACTAGGAAATATATTTTTATGGCCTTGTCACAATAGATGTATCCTTTCTCAGGAGATGAAGGATGTATCTCTTAGGATTTTGTCAGGGGCAATATTCTGGAAAATATTTGTTGGAGTTCTTTTTTATCATTAGATATACAATACTGGGAGGTCATGTCTTTCGTTGGATTTACTCAATTTTCAAGATTATTATTATTATTATTATTATTATTATTATTATTATTATTATTATTATTATCACTTGATGAGCTACAACCCTAGTTGGAAAAGCAGGGTGCTATATGCCCAAGGGCTCCAACAGCGTTAGCCCAGTGAAGAAAGGAAACAAGAAAATATAAAATGTCTACTTTAAACTTTTGCTTGTAGACTAGAGGAATAGTTTACAAAATGCTCTTATATAGCTTTCCAAAAGATCATGAGGAATAATTGAGAAAATGGTCATGTTATATTTATTTAGGGTTTACTAAGATTAACTAAGGAAATGTCTTGATAAGCCACTTTTTATTTATGTGCTAAAAGGAATGTCTAAGCGGATATTCATATCATCCTTGAGTGAAGAATGGCATGAATGAATTATTTGAAGTTCTCTGGCATCCTGATATCGAAGGTCATTGACGCCGATATCGTTTATTATAAATAAAAAGTAAAAGAAAAAATTCAATTAAAACCAAAAAAGCAAATATGTTATAAAAGTTAAATAACTTTCAAAAGTCCTGCTTCTGAAATAAATTAAAAAATACCGCTAGCATGTCCGAGAATCTTGGCAAGGATGAACCTGCCATGCTCGCCTCGAGCCTCAAACAGATATATCTTTCTTTCTGCGCTATTAAGTGGGACATTCAGTGAAGACGGGAAAAATCTGAAACCACTTAAAAATATTACAGTTTGACTTCTAAGGAGGAGACAGGAAAGGTTTTTGAAAATTAAATATGTTGTGAACTATGAAGTTACCACGCACAATAACTTCTTACCTAAACTAGAACTGGCACTTGTTAGAGCTCATACCTACGCCACCGCCACTTTTGTTTCAAAGAAAACTGATGATGATATGGGGTTTTTATCCCAAAATATATAAGAAGATAGGCAATAAATTATGCACACTTGTTTCATGCAGATATTATATAAAATGACCACAATATGACAAATTTTTTTTTCCTTTTTGTGACCTTGGACTTGACTTTTGACCCAATCACTCCCAAAATTTAATTTAATTGTCCTTGGATTATGGCCAATCATCCCACCCAATTTTACCACATGATAAAAAGACGTTTTTGACCTTTGACCTTGGCCTTGACTTTTGATCCAATCACTCCCAAAACCTAATCAAATTGTCCTTGGATCATGGTCAGTCATTCCACCAAATTTCACGAGATTTGGTCAAATAGTTTTTGAGCTACGCGAATCACAAACACACAGACACACAAACAAATGAATACACTCCTATCAAAACAACCTTCGGAACGAAGTTGGCGAGGGTAACGAAAGAAAGAAAAGGGGTTTAAATATCTCCTAAAATCCTTTTCTAAAGGATACTCTCCTATGATACACGTGAAGCCAACTAGGAAATATACTTTTATGGCCTCGTCACAATAGATGTATCGTTTCTCAGGAGATGAAGGATATATCCTTTAGGATTCTGGCAGCGGGCAATATCCAGGAAAATATTTGTTGTTATTTTTTTATCGTAAGATATACAATACTGGGAGGTCATGTCTTTCGTTGGATTTACTCATTTTTTTCAAGACCATTGCTTATTTGTTTGGCGTTAGTAATATTAAGGAATAGAATACACTCAAAGTCTGTATTATTTTTATTATTATTATTATTATTATTATTATTATTATTATTATTACTATTATTATTATTGTTGTTGTTTTTGTTACTATTATTATCATTATTATTAATGTTGTCGTTATTATTATTATTATTATTATTATTATTATTATTATTGTTGTTGTTGTTGTTGAAATTATTATTATTATTTTCATTGTTATTATTATTATTATTATTATTATTATTATTATTATTATTATTATTTGCTAAGTTACAAGCCTAGTTGGAAAAGCAGGATGCTATAAGGCCAGGGGCCCCAACAGAGAAAATAGCCCATTGTGGAAAGGAAATAAGGAAAATTGAAATCTTTTAGAAACAGTAAAAGAACAAAAGTGCTTGAAGCGTTTGTCCTTGAAAAGATATTTGTATTTGCTGCAATTGCCTTGTTTTTGCTGGGACAGGAAGCTTAGCTTTATTTGTAAATTGTGGCTGGAAAGGCACAATACCTGAAATTTCATTATTTCTTAACGTGACGAGCCGAGAGAAGGTTGTGACTCAAAGACAGGATGAAAGCAACTGAGTCGTTTTATTATAGAACGCTCGCCTTTGTATACAAAAACTCAATGCAACCGGAAATTTCCTGTTCAACCGGTTAAAAGTTAATGGTGAGAAAAACAGGCATGTTTATTCAGGCTCGTTTTAGTGCGAGGGCAGAGATGCAAGCATAATATATACACAAAATGAAATGTCGTTACTATGTACGATCGTGTGACACACGGTTGGTACATTAACATATGATTAACCGTGGTGTACAACCAAAGAAGTTCGGTAGCTTGGATGCGGAAAGGGATAATACTTGACATGGTTCTATTATTTTTCAACAGTTGATTAACTGTGATGTAAAGATGTGGTCAGAAGTATGAAATGCGAATCCGTAATAGACTTATAATGCTAGCAGTATCGTTTATTCCTTAGTTATCCGTTTTTCAACTTTTTGGGTATTTTAACGGACATTTCATTTTATTATTATTTTTTATCGACAGCGTTTTAACACTAGAGAAAAACGGCTATCTTTGCTAAAGAAAAGGTTCTCTTCACTACTTTTGCCTTATAACACCCATAAAATTCATATCATTTTTTTTTCTGCAAATGTAGACAAATGTATTATTGAATTGTACACATACAGAATGTTAGGAAACACTGATCAGCGAATAGGTAATTGATAAACTTTTGTAAGCTGTCGTTCTACCAGTCGTAGTTGAATCAGTAGAACTTCAAAAGTTCAAAGTTGCAGCAAATGTTTTTATGTTGACCAGGCTGACATGAGTCTTTTTATAGTTTATTTATGACATATCTGTTTTTGACGTTGTTAATAGTTTATATAGGATTTATCTGTTTTGATATTACTGATTTTAGAATGATTTATTGTTAATTTATTCTCATCATTTATTTATTTCTTTATCTCCTTTCCTCGCTGGGCTATTTTTCCCTCTAGCTTTTCCAACTTGGCTAGTAATAATAATAATAATAATAATAATAATAATAATAATTGTCATCTTGGTATCTTTATTGTTGTCTCGAAAGTGTAAAATTCTGTGATATCATTTGAGGTTAGTTCGCGTCTTAATGGAAGCTTCATACCGATAAAGAGTTATCCGGTCATTTGACTGTCCAGACAATACTACATTGGATCCTTTTCACTGGTTACGGTTCATTTTCCCTTTGCCTACACATACACCGAATAGTCTGGCATATACTTGACTTTCCTCATACACCTGACAACACTGAAATTACCAAACAATTCTTCTTCTTTCAAAAGGTTAACTACTGCACTGTAATTCTTCAGGGCTACTTTCCTCATGGTAGGGATAGAGGAGAGACTTTTGCTATGGTAAGCAGCTCTTCTAGGAGAAAGACACTCCAAAATCAAACCATTGTTTTCTGGTCTTGTGTAGTGCCACAGCCTCTGTCCCATGGTCTTTCACTATCTTGGGGTAGAGTTCTCTTGTTGTTTTTTTAAAGTTTTTATAGTTTATATGTAAAAGTTTTATTTTGATGTTGCTGCTGTTCTTAAAATATTTTATTTTAAATTTTAATTACTTCCCTTGCAATTTTCTAATTTCCTTTCCTCACTGGGCTATTTTCCGTGTTGGAGCCCTGGAGCTTATAACATTCTGCTTTTCCAACTAGGGTTATAGCTTAGCAAGTTGATAATAATATTTCGTAAGCTGGCGTGGAAAGTACTATTATTGACTAACTTATTAGATGTATCAATTCAATACAGCTGTAATTTTAATTAAATTACCATTATTGCCTTTATGCAAAAAGCAATACCCTGTATCCTTTTCCAACCACTTCAATTTTTCGTGAATATGAAGCTTTTGACTGTTGCAATTAAAATTTGTCCAGGGTTGTCTTTGAATTTAGGAAAACAAACATATAAATTTAGTATGCAGGTCAGTTAGTGATTCCTGAAGAGAGAGAGAGAGAGAGAGAGAGAGAGAGAGAGAGAGAGAGAGAGAGAGAGAGAGAGAGTTACAAGGAATTTGGATGTCTCAAAGACTTTTAGTTTTAGTTTGAGCATTTAGAGTTATTATGATCTTGTCTAACTTATTCTTGAACTCGTTTACCATATTACTGTTTACTACAATTCTATTATAAGTATTTGCTATTTTGTATGTAAAGAAACTACCAAATTGAGTGGTGCTGATTCTTTTAAATTCTCTCTCTCTCTCTCTCTGGACTGAGAGAGAGAGAGAGAGAGAGAGAGAGAGAGAGAGAGAGAGAGAGAGAGAGAGAGAGAGAGCTTCCCCATTCAATTATTGCTTGTTCTAATGGTTGGAAACACCTCAGTGGTAATTGGTCTTGCTTAAAGAACTTCCATTACCCAAGGCCTTTCTTCGTTCTAATGTTTTATTATTGTTGCTGAAACCTTAAATGAAATATTAATTCATGTGTAGAATAAATGTATTAAGACTATACATATTTATTAATATCTTACATCTTTATCAACTACCCGATGAGGAAGATCCTTCCACAACTTGGTAACAGCTGGAATAAACCTTCTTGAATACTACGTAACATTGTCTCATGATGAAGAAGCCCTGACTAATAGAATTAACTGCATGCCTAGTATTACGAACAGGGTGTTACTGTCCGGGAAGATCTGAATGCAAAGGATGGTCAGAATTCTGAAGAATCTTATGCAACATGCATAATGAACTAACTGAACGGCGGTGCCAGAGATTAATATATAGATCAGGAATGAGAAATTTAATAGACCGTAAGTTCCTGTCCAACAAATTAAGATGAGAATTAACAGCTGAAGACCACAAATGAGAACAATACTCGAAACAAGGCTCCACTAGACCATATGATAATAACCACTAGTTTATTTCATTTCATATTCGGTACACATACGTTTATCAAACCACTTTTTCCACCTTATTCTTAGTCGGGGTAACAACTTTATTTTATATATAAAAGGTATGTAATTGTATATATATATATATATATATATATATATATGTATATATATATATATATATATATATATATATATATATATATATATACACTGAGACCAGTTAGATAGGCACTGCGCATCACAAGGAACTGGCTATCCTTTGATGAATCTAGCCAATGAACCCTCTATGAGGGCCTTTGCGTCAGTAGACGTAGGAGATGATAGTGATGATTAATTAGCATCTTTATTGCCCACTTTATGAAAATGCTATGAGTTAAAGTAGTCATAGTGATGCAGTCCTCCGATAACGTTTGTTAGGTCCATTGATCTCTCCTGATAAACCGCACATAAGTATACCCAGCTATACATAGGTAGGCTACTGTATATTTCTCGAGAAACTGGTAAGTGCCTCATTTGGGAAATGGTTTTAAAGGGCGCTCGTGAATGGCAGAGGCAAGGAACAGTGACATTGCCCTATCAAGCAGGACAGTGTCCTAGAGACTGATCATATTACATGTGATCAGCGCCCAAGCCCCCTCTTCACCCTAGCTAGAACCAAAGAGAGCCAGAAAATGGCTGCACATGACTCATCAGATAGACCTCTATGCTCCCCCAAACTTCCCATCCTTATCTCACAAGGATGGTGAGATTGCAGTGACCAAAGTAACTAACGATTTTGAGCGGGACTCGAACCCCAGTGTGACCATCACCAGTTACCGCATAGGTCACTAAAAGGGAACAAAAAGTCATGTAGAAAAACATTTACTTGTACTTGGAGAAATAGTTATGAAAGTGAAAGGGAAAGAATTTGTTGCAAATCTTGAGAGAGAGAGAGAGAGAGAGAGAGAGAGAGAGAGAGAGAGAGAGAGAGACTACGTTCATCTGCTAGTAAACAGAAAAGAGAAAATCTTGAAAGTAGAATTCGTACGAGTTGACTTAGAAGATTTTTAAAGGAGCAAACATGGCAATGACTGCCTCTTCCTTCTCTTTTATTTGGGACAAGGTTGTATTTTTTTATATATATATAAATAAATCAATATATAAACTATTACATTCATAAATAAGAGTTCTTCTAAAAATTCTTTTAAGTGTATTGTAATTCTCCTTTCCTAATTTAGGAGTTTGCTATATTTCGAATTTGTTATATATGTTTTGTACTATTGAAGTTACTTTTCCAAACTTTACCTATATTCGAAATAACATTTTATTTTTTGTATACCAACCAATATATTCAAACATAATTGTCCATCCCTCGAGGGAGTTTTATTTGATCGCTTTCCACGTTACATATATTGCATTTCTGTTTCGAGTTTATTCTCTCTCTATGTTCTGTAGATAATGATACATGAAAAACACATCAGAAATACGGGTATCGAGGCCAGGATGGTAGATTCAAGATTCTTGGGCAGGATGTGTTGTACTAAGCCAGTGGTATTTTTAGATTTATTTCAGAAGCAGGTCTTCTAAAAGCTATGTAACTGTTATAAGTATCTTTTCGCTTTTATGGTTTTAAATTTATTTTTTCTTAATTTTTATTTATAAGAAACGATATCGGCGTCAATGACTTTCTATATCAGGATGCAAGTTATGAAATATTAATGAAAATTTTTAATATAACCAAGTATAAAACAGTAATAATGTTAGCCTTTTACGACAGATCTTAACAATATTACCAAAAGGAATATTATTAAAACGAAAAATCTGGTGGATATTATATTTTATATTTTGATTTCGTTAATAAACCTTAAGACTTTGATCCGTCAACGTAAGACATCTTCGAACGGAAAGACCTTCGTGGTATTAAAGGCTTATTTGAGGTTTACACGGTCGAACGGTTCGTCGAACCCTGTTGTCAAACGTTTCTAAGAGGCGGAGTTAGGACTGCTTGTCAAACGTTTCCGAGCGGTGGAGTTACGACTGCTTGTCAAACGTTTCCGAGCGCAAACGTTTCCGAGCGGCGGAGTGAACGACTGCTTGTCAAACGTTTCCGAGCGGCGGAGTGAACGACTGCTTGTCAAACGTCTCCGAGCGGCGGAGTGAACGACTGCTTGTCAAACGTCTCCGAGCGGCGGAGTGAACGACTGCTTGTCAAACGTCTCCGAGCGGCGGAGTGAACGACTGCTTGTCAAACGTCTCCGAGCGGCGGAGTGAACGACTGCTTGTCAAACGTCTCCGAGCGGCGGAGTTAACGACTGCTAGTCAAACGTTTCCAAGAGGTGGAGTTACAACTGCTTGTCAAACGGAGGTGGAGTTACAACTGCTTGGCAAACGTTTCTAAGAGGTGGAGTCAGTCACAAGTGCATAAGGTTTGTGGACAGTGAAGCCCCGCCCACAAAAGTCAGGCGAGGACAGACCTTCTTCGAAACGTTCGAAAATCACTTCAAACTCGTGTCTGTCGAACCGCGTTCGACGAACCGTTCGACCGTGTAAACCTGCCTTTAGACGTAAAGCTGCAGCATCCAAATATGGATTTAGGGAAACGTGTCGGATGTCAAAGCCATCATTCCCTGATTCGACCGGATAAGATCCAGTCGTTTGCTTAGCTCTTTCACTATGAATTTACCTTTCGTTTATAGTGGTATATTCATTGAAAGATAGAGATAAAACCCTTTTTTTGAATTGAAATTGCATTAAAATTTTACTTGTGTAAATCAAAGCAAAATGTTGAAAGAAATTGATAACTAAAAGCCCTTCAACTTACTTGCTTTTATATTTTCATATTCTTTATTAAAAATATATATATATATCTTAGAACCTAGCGTGGAGTAATTTATTTTGTACATTTCGCTTTCCTCTCAATGTTTGTTTAAAAGGTAATTTGATCAATTTTATTTGTGAATTACCTACCATCTTTTCCTCGGTAATATCTTAAGCTGTTTTCTGTCTTTTCTCCTTGTATAGCCTTGACCAGGGTTAATGTATATATATATATATATATATATATATATATATATATATATATATATCAATATATATATATATATATATATATATATATATATATATATATATATATATATATATATGTATAAATAATAAAATGTTCAACTTATAAATAATCCAGAAATTTCTTACGTCATTGTTCTTGGAATTCCTTATTGTTCCTTATTTCTTTTCCTCACTGGACTATTTTTCCCTGTTGGGGCCCCTGGGCTTATAGCATCCTGCTTTTCTAACTAGGGTTGTAGGTTAGCTAATAATAATAATAAAAATAATAATAATGATAATAAAATGAAAATAATAATAATAATAATAATAATAATAATAATAATGATCATAATATTATAATAATAATAATAATAATAATGATAATAAAATAATAATAATAGTAATAATAATAATAATAATTATAATATTAATATAATAATAATAATAATAATAAAAGTGAGGGACAGAGACCGTGAGCATCGTGGCAGATTTGCATCCTCGTTCTAAAAACGTTTGGACATCAACATCAACAACGTTTCAGGAAAGATCAGACTCGGCTTTACTTTGAAAGGTACAAAAGGCCTGTGGTACAGGCAAGGCTATTTCGGTCCATTGCAGTTAATCTTTTTCCGTTATTTGCACACATATACATGCAGTCTTTCTTTCTGTCTCTCTTATATATATATATATATATATATATATATATATATATATATATATATCCTCAATTTCTCACTTTTTAGTGTTGTCGGTTATTTGAACGACATATATTTTCCATCTTCATATTTAAAGCTTTTAGATTGGGATAGTTTAAAAAAATAGGGTAGAATGACAAAGGTCGTTTATGTTTTGTATATAATTACACACGCGCGCGGCACTCACACACATACATACACACACACACACACATATATATATATATACTGTGTATATATAAATATATATATATATATATATATATATATATATATATATATATATATATATACACACACATATATATCCCTTTCTGAGTGGTGAAAAGAATTGCTTATCGCCATGATCAGCGAAGTTTCCTAATCAGCGTCACGCATACTAGGTTGGTTTGCGGTGAGCGATCAAACGAAAATATCCCACCATCACCAATCCGCACTGGCCAGCGTGGTGATGAAAACTGGACAAACCCCATACATGGATTGACATGTTTAGAGGCCACTCATGAATGGCAGAGGCAAGGGACAGTGACATTGCCCTATGAAGCAGGACAATGCCCTAGAGACTAACCATATAATACATATGTTCAGCGCCCAAGTCCCCTCTCCACCCAAGCTAGGACCAAGGAGGGGCCAGGCAATGGCTGCTGATGACTCAGTAGATAGATCTACAGGCTCTCCCAAACCCCTAATCTCTTAGCTCACAAGGATGGTGAGGCTGCAGCGACGAAAGGAACTAACGAACCCCATTCTGGCGATCACCAGTCAGGGACGTTACCACATAGGCCACCACAACCTTGAGGCCTTTGTCCTGCAGTGGACTAGAAACGGCTACTTTTGTTGTTGTTGGTTTTTTGGTTGTTATAGTATTGGTAGTTATATAGAAAAGAGTATGTGTATTAATTGACCGCGTGTAGGCAATGCACAGCAAGTTTGTAAGGTTAGAAGTTACCCAACCTTAAGGCCCGATCACACCGCCCGAACGTTGCTGGAACGTTCCTTGAACGGTAGGGAGGTGGACCAAACCCTCGAAAATTTAATTTAACGTTTTTACGTTCGGTCTTTATTAAGTTTTCTTACACCTCTATTATGAAAGTTGCTAATTTATGCAATAAGGGTATTGGTATACAGGATGTCGAAAAGTTTCAGTCGCTTTTTTTTTTTTTTTTTAATAAACTTTAAAAAAACCATTTTAATTAAGATACAGCGACAGTAATTATTACCCTACTTTGTTATTATCTTTTATCGGTTGGTGACTGTAATATCACTCCGGTACGCTTTTCGACCTCCTGTATACCAGTACCCTTATTGCATAAATTAGCAACTTTAATATGCGAGGATTTGCTATCAGCAGCCTAATAAAGACCGAACGTAAAAACATTAAATTAAATTTTCGAGGGTTTGGTCCACCTACCCACCGTTCAAGGAACGCTCCGGCAACGTTCAGGCGGTGTGACCGGGCCTTTAGGGCAGCCAGTATTCACAGATTCTGGCTCTTCGCACACAAGAAACTTGTTTACTTACAAATGTAATCTAAAACTAATACTTTCCTCAAAACTCTACTGAAACTTATTCTAAGAATATCTTCCACATGCATTTTTTTCATTTTTAATTTTTTGTATTTTTTATTTTATAATTTTTTTGGGGCTATTGTGTTTTTACATTTTTTTTATATTTTTTTTTTATATTTTTTTTGAGATTTTCTATTTTTTTTTTTTTTTTGATTCAGGAAAGATTTTTTATTTTCATGCGAAAAATTTGCCCAACGCGTCGAACATATCGTCAAACACTGTTCCCTTTTGCCTTCGAGGACGTTGGTCCCTCTGTCCTGGCTGTTGCCTTGAGCGTGGTGGTTGAAGCTCTGCATCGTATTCCTTTCTGATGTGTTCATCCGTCAGAACAGTTTTAGCATCAACCAATTCTTTAAACTTCTCCTCGAATGCCTCATGTATGAATTTGGGTTTGTCCCAGTGTCTGTTAAAATTTCTGCCCTCGTAGCCGTCTGACCCACACCCAAAACCTCATGAAAGGCTTTGGGTTTCCCATTTCTCCTTTAACACCTTAGCATCTTCTATGAATTTCAAACATTCCTCAGATTCCTTTACCGTTCTCGCTGCTTCGAAGTCATTCATGGCAGCGTCGAAAAGGCCAAGTGTGAGAAGGTGCTTCTCTCGTAGCATGTAGGCTCTGGATCCTTGAAGACCTTTCTCAATGGCTTGACAACTGTCCAATTTGATATCCGTGTCAAGAGGGTTTCCGGAAGCTGCGTTCGCTTCAGCTCGAAGGAGATGCAGGAGAGCATTTTCAGTTTTTAGAATGTCCTGTATATTTTCTTGTTCCTTCATATTAAGTTCTTTTTGGACGCAGTCATTTTCCAGTTTTTCTATTTTCTCATTATGGTTTATCTTAATTTCCTTGATTAGTTGCTTTTTCACTTTCGTATTAAGAATTTCCTGTTTCTTCTGTTCCTTCATCTGAAGGACCTTTTTGGCGAAGTCCTTTTCCAATTTTTCTATTTTTTTCATTAAGGATTTACTTAAATATTTCCATTTCCTCCATTTCTGTTTTAAGAATATCCTGTTTCTTCTCTTGTTCCTTAATCTGAAGATCTTTTTGGAAGCAGTCGTTTTGCAGTTTTTTTTTTTATTTTCTCATGATGAATTTTCTTAGTTTCTTCCATTTCCATGTTTATAATTTCCTGTTCCTACATCTGAAGATCTTTTTCAGCGCAGTCATTTTCCAGTTTTTCTATTTTCTCATTATGGATTTTCTTAATTTCCTTGATTATTTGCTTTTTCACTTTCGTATTAAGAATTTCTTGTTTCTTCTCCTGTTCCTTCATCTGAAGATCTTTTTCAGCGCAGTCAATTTTCAGCTTTTGATACTCCGTCTCTTTCTGAGCTTTGAGTTTTTCTTGCGCCTCTTTCTCTGTACGCATTTCTTCTATTACGCTTCTCAGTTCATTTAGTTGTCCTTCTTTAGCCCTCCTTCTCATAGCAAATATCATTCCACTGAATTTAGCGCCAGCAGCAGCCAAACAGATGTAAATGGGCTTGTTACCATGAGAAAGGATTTCCTCCCTCACTCCGATGTCGAATTCGGGGAGAAGTTTGCCAACGAACCATCTTGAATTCAACTGGTCGTTGAATCTCAAAGCTTCTGCCTCTATTTGCCGCAATCCAAGTTCACACCCACGTAGTTCCCCAATCCAAGGACAGTGCTGCAGCCACCCACAGAGGAAGCCATCCTGAGAGGCGACTGCAAGACAGTCTCCAAAACGCGGTGCCTCTGGGAGAAGCCTTGAAGACCAAAGACGCCTGGAGAGTTCGCAGCTGTCCCTGAAGATTTAACACCATATTCTCGCATGCAGCGTTTCGTTCTTGAATAACTAAAGCTGCATTTTGAGGCAAGTTGTATTTTCCTCTAACAAATTGTCCGATAATATTCACACACACACACACACCGAATGCTCGTTTAAAAGTAATAGCCATAACTATACATACCTATCCAGAGGTTCGTATCAGCATTGGTTTGAAAAAAATTAAAGAGTCTTAAAAGGATTTTGAAGACTTTTCAGTCTCTTGGAGACATTTTTGGAGTCACCGACTCCAACAGCAGGTCTCCGGGAAATTTTTCCCTCCCCTCCCGACGGAAGACGGTGTTAACTTAGTAATAATAATAATAATAATAATAATAATAATAATAATAATGATAGTAATAATAATAATAATAATATATATATATATTTCAGACCGTTACACATATGTTTTTCTGCACCCGAACACTGCTCCATGGGACAGCATAATTATTTTAATTACTCATAAATATTATAAAAGAAAACGGAGACACGTTCCTGACTCCAGCCACACCTGGACTGAGGCCTGAATTTCAACGGACCCTCGGCTAGGTGATATCACTGCGCAAAAGACCTCATTACTGGTTAACTGTTGAGTAGACCTTGTATTCTCTCGATCTTGTTCGCACCTATCTCTTGTACTACCGCTGGAGAGTTATGGGGTCCTTTTACTGGCCAGTTAGTACCACATTGGATCCTTCTCTCTGGTTACGGTTCATTTTCCTCCTGCCTACACATACACCGAATAGTCTGGCCTATTCTTTACAGGTTTTCCTGTCTTCATACACCGGACAACACTGAGATTACCAAACCATTCTTTTTCACCTAAGGGGTTAACTACTGCACAGTAATTGTTCAGTGGCTACTCTCCTCTTGGTAAGGGTAGAATAGACTCTTTAGCTATGGTAAGCATCTCTTCTAGGAGAAGGACACTCAAAAATCAAACCATTGTTCTCTAGTCTTGGGTAGTGCCATAGCCTCTGTAACATGGTCTTCCACTGTCTTGGGTTAGATTCTCTTGCTTGGGGGTACACTCGAGCACACTTTTGTATCTTATTTCTCTTCCTCTTGTTTTGTTAAAGTTTATATAGTTTATATAGGAAATATTTATTTTAATGTTAATGTTCTTGAAATATTTTATTTTTCCCTATTTCCTTTCCTCACTGGGCTCTTTTCCCTGTTGGAGTCCTCGGGCTTATAGCATCCTGCTTTTCCATCTAGGGTTGTAGCTCAGCAAGTAATAATAATAATAATAATAATAATAATAATAATTGATAATAATAATTAATATTAATAATAATAATAATAATAATAATTAATAATGATAATATTAATAATGATTATAATTAATAAGGATAATTAATAATAATAATAATAATAATAATAATAATAATAATAATAAATAATTAATAATAATCAATAATGATAATAATAATAATTATAATTAATAAGGATAATTAATAATAATAATAATAATACTAATAATAATAATAATAATAAGATTAATAGTAATAATAATAAAACAAGGACTTGTCTTTAACAGCAGATATCTCCTTTGCTCAACTTTGATATTAAATTAACGACTTCAAATGACATTTCCCGAATTGTGGGGACCACTGCTTTCGCTAATATGTATTTAAGAACGAAATGCCACTTCTCTGCAGCAGCGTTGGTTTGCTCTCACAATTTAGTTTGTTGTTCTTTCGCGAGTGTCACAGTTTGTTCTCCAGGATTCACCAGTTTCGTTTCACTTTCGAGTTTCAGCTGTTGACATAATGTCTCCCAGTTTCACGTTTGTTTTCACATTTGCACTGTACAGAATTATCTTGTTTATCTCATTAATTAGTTGCTTTTTATTATTATTATTATTGTTATTATTATTATTATTATTATTATTATTATTATTATTATTAGATGCTAAGCTACAACCCTAGTTGGAAAAGCAGGATGCTATAAGCCCAGGGGTCCCAGTGAGGAAAGGAAATAAGGAAAAATAAAATATTTATAGAATAGTAACAATATTGAAATAAATATTTCCTTTATAAACTATAAAAACTTTAACAAAACAATAGGAAGAGAAACTAGATAGAACAGTGTGCCCGAATGTACCCTGAAGCAAGAGAACTCTAACCCAAGACAGAGGAAAACCATGGTAAGAAGGCTATGGCACTACACAAGACTAGAGAACAATGGTTTGATTTTGGAGTGTCCTTCTCCTAGAAGAGCTGCTTACCATAGCTAAAGAGTCTCTTCTATCCTTACTAAGATAAAAGTAGCCACTGAACTATTACAGTGCAGTAGTTAACCCCTTGGGTGAAGAAGAATTGTTTGGTAATCTCAGTGTTATCAGGTGAATGAGGACAGAGGAGAATCTGTAAAGAATAGGCCAGACTATTCGGTGTCTGTGTAGGCAAAGGGAAAGAACTGTAACCAGAGAGAAGGGTCCTATGTAGTACTGCTGGCCAGTCAAAGGACCCTATAACTCTCTAGCGGTAGTATCTCAACGGACGGCTGGTGCCCTGGCCAACCTACTACCTATTAGCATACATTTGTCGAAACTTACATTTCCTGACATTGGTTTAATTTTCCTTTGTAATTATTTATTCTAATCAACTGTGTTTACTTTCTTTTGAGTCTTGTTATATCACTCGGGCACACTTTTCTATCTATAGTCAATTTTTTTTTAATGAGGCGCATTTGCACCGACTCGCAGTGGTGCCCTTTTAGCTCGGGAACTTTTCCTGGTATCTGATTGGTTAGAATGATCTTGTCCAACCAATCGGCGATCAGGAAACTTTCCCGAGCGAAAAGGGCACCTTTGCGAGTTGGTGCAAATCTGCCTCACTAGAAAGAATTAACTATAATTTTACTTCCTCTTGTTTTGTTAGTTTCTATAGTTTTTATAGGCAATATTTATTTTAATGTTGCTCTTCTTAAATAATTTTATTTTTCTTTGTTTCCTTCCCTCACCAGGCTATTTTCCCTGTTGGGGCCCCTGGGCTTATAACATTCTGTTTTTCCAACTAAGGTTGTTTTTTTTTGTCTAGTTATGATATAAAGAATGGTGTTATTGGTATTGTGGTGGCCGATGTGGTAACATCCCTGACTGGTGAACGCCATACTGCTGTTCGAGTCCCGCTCAGACTAGTTAGTTTCTTTCGCTGCAATCTCACCATCCTTGTGAGCTAAGAAAGGGGGGTTTGGGGGAGCCTATAGGTTTATTTCCTGAGACATGAGCAGCCATTGCTTGGTACTCCTTGGTCCTATCTTGAGTGGAGAGGGAACTTGGGCGCTGATCATTTGTATGTATGGTCAGGCTCTAGGGCATTGTTCTGCTTGCCAGGACTATGTCACTGTCCCTTGCCTCTGCTATTCATTATCGGCCTTTAAAACTAGAGCAGTTCGCCCAAAAAGAATTGTGGGAGGATTTTTCAAATCTCTGTTTGGCATCTGTCAGTTTTTTTTTTGAACGATTTTACTATAGGATTGTAGACAAAATATCTGTTGCTTGTCAGAAGAAAACGGGAAAAAAAAATCGAAATAAGAATGCTTTAAATCAGATATGAACCCAAGCTTATATTATTATTATTATTATTATTATTATTATTATTATTATTATTATTATTATTATTACTTGCTAAGCCACAACTCTAGTTGGGAAAACAGGATGCTATAAGCCCCTGGGCTCCAACAGGGAAAATAGCCCAGTGATGAAAGGAAAAATAACATTTCAAGAACAGCAACAACACCAAAATAAATATTTCCTATATAAACTATAAAAACTTTAACAAGAAAAGAGGAAGAGAAATAAGATATAATAGTCTACCCGAGTTGACCCGAAAGCAAGAGAACTCTAACCCAAGACAGTGGAAGACCATGGTACAGAGGCTATGGCACTACCCAAGACTAGAGAACAATGGTTTGATTTTGGAGTGTCTTTCTCCTAGAAGAGCTGCTTACTATAGCTAAAGAATCTCCTCTACCCTTACTAAGAGGAAAGTTGCCACTGAACAATTACAGTGCAATAGTTAACCCCTTTGATGAAGAAGAATTGTTTGGTAATCTCAGTGTTGTCAAGTGTGTGAAGACAGAGGAGAATCTGTAAGGAATAGACCAGACTATTCGGTGTATGTGTGTGTGGGCAAAGGGAAAATGAACCGTAACCAGAGAGAAGGGTACAATATAGTACTGTCCTGTCAGTCTAAGGACCCATAACTCTCTAGCGGTAGTATCTCAACGGTTGGTTGGTGCCCTGGCTAACCTACTACCTTTATTATGAAGCTTAGAAATTTATAAGGTAAGAGTGTCTTGAATCATTCCTGATTGGGCCATGTTTTGAGTAATAATGAGTTACCGCTATATGGTTAGAAAACAGAAGTCGAATCCGTCATTGCAAAGCGATGTAAACTAAGTCGCTATCTCTGTTTGTCATTTTTAAAAGTAGTTATGTTTGAGAGAATACATAATAATGGTACCCCTTAATTCACAATTTTATACTTTTTTTAATGTGGAGAGAAAAAAAACAAAAAAAACAACCACTTCTGTCCAATGATTATAACATTACTGACGCGACGGATGTGATAATTCCAATAACAATTTTAGGTTTAATAAAGATTATGTTTACGATTAAACAAAATTTATTGTTTGCGAGTCATCGAAAATGTCCAATGCATGATTAATGTTGCCAACAGCGAATTGAAGTCAGCGTTATCACTTTCATATTTAATATCAATTCAGTATTTCATATTTCTTTCCTATAAATATATTTTATTGATGGTTCAATAATTTCTCGTAAACGATAAAAAAAATAGTTTTGATATATTTTATTCACAAAGTCATTACGTAAATTGAATTCTCAGACAACTGAATATTGTTGAGTTGGTTGAATAAGAAAGATTATTAAGGTATATATTACCATTTTGGACAGAATAAATATATTATTTTTTTTTATTATGAATAGTGTTACTCATAATAATAATAATAATTATAATAATAGTAATATTAATAATAATAATAATAATGATGATAATAATGATAATAGTTATAATAATGATATTAATAATAATAATAATTTAAATGATAATAATAATAATAATAATAATGATAAAAATAAATCCATAAAAAATAGGTGTAAAATGTCATTTGAATACACCGTTATGATTCTCTTTTCATGTAATACTGGCTAGTACAGCGGTAACGTATTCGCCTAGCATTCGCCTGGCAGCAGATCGATCCCAGCCCGGGACCGTGAGTTTAAGCTGTTTAATGGGAAGGTCACCTTTACATAAGAAATGGGTCGTTACTATACAGCCTCTGTATCCTTCAAATATCAAACAAGTGATTCGTTGAACATGAAGGAAATATTCTTTATACAATTTAGTGTAATGTTGTATACTATAGTCATTTTTTTTAGCGTGGCAGATTTGCACCGACTCGCAGCGATGCCCTTTTACCTCGGAAAAGTTTCCTGATCGCTGATTGGTTGGACAAGATAATGCTAACCAATCAGCGATCAGGAAACGTTTCCGAGCTAAAAGGGTACCGCTGCGAGTCGGTGCAACTCTGCCTCGCTAAAAGAAATGGACTATAGTGCTCCCGAGCCGTCACACACACACACACACCTTCCCACCTCCTCCTCATTTCCTAACTACAACACGGCAGTTTCGGCAATTTGTGGGAGATTATGCTTTCCGAGTGTATCTTTTAGTGCCCCTTGTCACCAGGGTATGCCTACTTCTCCCCCCCCCCCCTCCCTGGGCGTGACAGGAAAGAAATATATTTATATTTATAGCCAGACAAGTTGCACTTTATTCTATAGGGGAGGATTTATAAAGGCTTATCTATAATCAAAAGGGCTTTACTTTGGAAAACTTAAAAAGGGGAAAAGATATTCAAATTTTCTAAATAGCAAAATTTATGGCTTTTATCTGATGTATGTTGAGTACTTTGGGGCCATTGTTGGTCACCTTGATCCTTGGTGGGGTCGGAGGGCTTCGTTTTTAATCATAATGTTATTATTATTATTTTTATTATTATTATTATTGTAATTATCATTATTGTTATTATTATTATTATTTTTATTATTATTTTTATTATTAATATTGCTTACTAAGCTACTACCCTAGTTGGAAAAGCAGGATGCTATAAACCCAAGGTCTCCAACAGGAAAAAGTAGCCCAGTGAGGAGACGAAACAAGGAAATAAATAAACTACAGGTGAAGTAGTGAACAATTAAAATATTTTATGAATAACATTGAATTGGATCTTTTATACACTATAAAAACTTGAAAAAGGAGGAAGAGAAACAAGATAGAATAGTGTGCGCGAGTGTACTTTCAAGCAAGAGAACCCTAACCCAAGACAGTGGAAGACCATGGTACAGAGGCTATGGCACTACCCAAGACTAGAGAACAATGGTTTGATTTGGAAGTGTCATTCTCCTAGAAGAGCTGCTTGCATCTAAAGTATCTCCTCTACCCTTACCAAGAGGAAAGTAGCTAGTGAATAATAACATTGCAGTAGTTAACCTCTGGAGCGAAGAAGAGTTGTTTGGTAATTTTAGTGTTGTCAAATATATGAGGACAGAGGAGAATGTGGAAAGAGTAGGTCAGACTATTTGGTGTATGCGTAGGCAAAGAAAAAATGAGCTGTAACTCGAGAGAGGGATCCAGTGTATTACTGTCTGGCAAGTCAAAGGATCCTATAACTGGCTAGCGGTAGTATCTCATCGGGTGGCTGGTGTCCTGGCCCAGAGTGTACCTGTATTGATCCACTACGGGGAGTTCAGTGCCAAGTTAAGTTTAATGTGGGTTTAGCAGTGGCATCTGCCATTTATTTAGCAACAACTCCATCATGTGCCGTAACCCATCATGTTTTTTTTTTTTTTTTGAGAATCGAATTAGTTTAGTTTTTATTATTATTATTATTATTATTATTATTATTATTATTATCATTACTGCTTCTTTCTTTGTTATTGTTGTTAAATAAAGTTTCTTGTGAGATATAAATGTCAAAGCCGAATATAATAATTTCAAATATTACTGTAATATTTCATTTGTCAGTCTGTAACCTCGATCTTAAGGCAAAGCTCTTTCGATATTAGAATTTAAGTAACTCGGAAGTTTTAGTGACTTATTCTTACAAAAAATAAAACAAGAAATGAAGCTTTTTATATCATTGCACGATATGTCTCCCCTCCCCCTTTCCTGAGTGAAAAAAAGAATACCAAAATGTCATGGAGAACAGATCCAGATCAAAATCATAGAATTTTAAAATGCGACATATGCGTCTCAAATGACTCTAAAGTTTGTTTTCTCCTGTAATAATATTCTTAACTAGAAAATCACTCTGCGAGTGCAACCCTCCGCCACGGCATCTTATTTCTTGAAACCAGCTTGCCTTTCCCAGAATCAATTTACACCGTGAGCCTATTTGAAGTTTGTGTGACAACTATGTGCGGTTCTGAGTGACAACTACTGTACTGTATTTGCGAACTTGGGGTTAAGGTTAGGGTTAATTCGTTCGACCTATTACTCGACCTTGACCTTGACCTTTGACCTAGAAATTTCAAAATTGAATCACTTCTACGTCTCAACATAACAATTAATCCCTGAGAGTTTCCATTTTCTATGAGGAACATTATTGCCAGGAAGTTGTTCACAAACAAAGAAACTGATAAACGAACAGACAGGGGCGATAACACAACCTCCTCACAACTTCGATGGCGGAGGTAATAATTATTGTTCTATTGCCAGGAAGCAGCTGGAATATTTCCTAGCGTTGTGCACTTTTCCAACTGCAATATTTATTATTATATTAAAATCGTAAGAATTTTAAGGGTAGAAGAGACTCTTTAGCTATGGTAAGCAGCTCTTCTAGGAGAAGACACTCCGAAATCAAACCACTGTTCTCTAGTCTTCGGTAGTGCCATAGCCTCTGTACCATGGCCTTTCACTGTCTTGGATTTGATTTCTCTTGCTTGAGGGTACACTCGGGCACACTATTCTATCTAATTTCTCTTCCTCTTGTTTTGTTAAAGTATTTATAGTTTATATAGGAATTATTTATTTTAATGTTACTGTCCTTAAAATATTTTATATTTCCTTGTTTCCTTTCCTCACTGGGCTGTTTTCCTTGTTGGGGCCCGTAGGCCTATAGCATTCTGCTTTTCCAACTAGGGTTGTAGCTTAGCAATTAATAATAATAATAACAATAATGAGGTGAAACAGAATTTAATTCTCATATGTTAGAAAGGGCAAACAGGCAATACATTATATCCACCTATATCA
>NC_090748.1:5875576-5880576 GCF_036898095.1 Palaemon carinicauda
AGATACAAGAGAGAGAGGGGAATTTGAAAGATGAGAGAGAGAGAGAGAGAGAGAGAGAGAGAGAGAGAGAGAGAGAGAGAGAGAGAGAGAGAGAGAGGTTATTTGAAAGATACAGGAGAGGAGGGAATTTGAAAGATACAAGAGAGAGTGAGAGAGGTTATTTGAAAGATAAAAGAGAGAGAGGAGGGAATTTGAAAGATACAAGAGAGAGAGAGAGAGAGAGAGAGAGAGAGAGAGAGAGAGAGAGAGAGAGAGAGTATGAAAAGGGTAGGGAAGTGGGAGAATGAGTCAACAGAAGAGGGCAATAAAAACTTCCTCCCGAGTCATGTGTTTGCGAAAGACATTGGTGACACTGGGGCTCGTGGAAATGAAAGGGCTTATATCAACCGTTTGTGTCTTTTATACCACCTGTCTCGGTCATGAGGGTTAAAGAATGATGCTGCAGTGTGAGAATGAAATTGCTTTCGATCTATTTCTCTTATAAGTTGAATATTAATGGATTAATTACGCACCTTCCGGAAGAAGCTCAATTGTTATGAGCATGTCTTGAGCCATGCACATACTCTAAAGAATATTTTGTTATTATTATTATTATTATTATTATTATTATTATTATTCGTCTGCATCTTTCCCCACTTTTATGTGGGGTCGATGTTTCTGGCCAGCGTTCATTATTATTATTATTATTATTATTATTAATTATTATTATTATTATAATTGTCATTATTGTTATTATCATTTATTTATTATTTATTTATTTTTTATATTTTTATATTTTTATTTATTTTTTATTTATTTTTATTTATGTATTTATTTATTTTGTATTTTTGTATTTTTTAATTTTTTAATTTATTTTTATTTATTTATTTATTTATTTATTTATTTATTATTATTATTATTATTATTATTATTATTATTATTATTATTATTATTATTATTCTTTGTCTGCATCTTTTCCCACTTTTATGTGGGGTTGATGTTTCTGGCCAGCGTTCATTATTATTATTATTATTATTATTATTATTATTATTATTATTATTATTATTATAATGATAATAATAATAAAAATAATAATTATTATTATTATTATTATTATTATTAATAGCTAAGCTACAACCCTAGTTGGAAAAGCAAGGTGCTATAAGACTAAGGGCTCCAAAAGGGAAAAGTAACCCAGTGAGGAAAAGGAAATAGGGAAATAAATAAACGATACGAGAAATGATTTACAATTAATAGAATATTTAAAAAACACGAACATCATCAAAACAGATATATCATATTTCAACATAAAAACATTTTCAAGGGAAAAATAAATTCGGAAAACTATTATCATTTTATTTTCAGTTTAGAATAAGGAAATCAATATTTTGGTGGTACCGTATTATTATTATTATTATTATTATTATTATTATTATTATTATTATTATTATTATTATTATTATTACTAGCCAAGCTACAACCCTAGTTGGAAAAGCAAGAAGCTATAAGCCCAAGGGCTCCAATAGGGAAAAATAGCCCAGTGAGGAAAGGAAACAAGGAAATGAATAAATGATGGGAACAAACTAACAATAAATCATTCTAAAGACAGTAACAACGTCAAAATAGATATGTCATATATAAACTAGTAACAACGTCAAAAACAGATATGTCATATACAAACTATAAAAGGACTCATGTCATTATTCATTCTTATTTGGTTTTTAAGTTTAGAAAAAGGAAATCAATATTTCTGTGGCATCGTAATGGATTAATACGCCATGTGACGCATTTTGACTCACCTGATTTGAGATTTATCGCTTCAATTAGGGTATTTTGATTTTGATAGAAGTCCTTGTTATTCTGATCTATGTTAATACGCGAGAATGATTGTATATATCTAGATATCTTGACATTGACGGATATGAGGTAATTATTCATACTGAGATTAATATTGATAACTAGTTTTAGAATTAACTTTTTGACCTGTTGATAATTTGCAATGTCATGTGATAATGCGATGTTTGTCATTATCCGAAAAGATTTTTTTCTCATAAGTATTAGGCGTTTAACTGATTGTCTTTTTATTATTATTGTTGTTATTATTGTTATTGTTATTATTTATTATTATTATTATTGTTATTATTGTTATTATTATTTATTTATCATTTAATTATTTTTATTTTTTATATTTTTATTTATTTTTTATTTATTTTTATTTATTTATTTATTTTTTATTTTATTTTTTTATTTTTTTTATTTATTTTTTATTTATTTATTTATTATTATTATTATTATTGTTATTATTATTATTATTATTATTGTTATTACCTGCAAAGCTACAACCCTAGTTGGAAAAGCAGGATGCTATAAGCACAAGGGTTCCAATAGGGAAAAATAGCCCAATGAGGAAAGGAAACAAGGAAATAGATAAACTACAAGAGAAGCAATAAACAATCAAAATAAGATATTTTAAGAACAGTAACAACATTTAATAAGATTTTCCATATCTAAACCTTATCAACTTAAAAAAAAAAAAGAACTAAGAGGAAGAGAAATGAGATAAAATAGTGTGCCCGAGTATACCCTCAAGCAAGAGAGCTCTAATCCAAGGCAGTGGAAGACGACGGTACAGAGGTTATGGCACTATCCAAGAAGTTTTATTCCAGCTGTTACCAACTTGTGGAATGATCTTCCTAATCGGGTAGTTGAATCAGTAGAACTTCAAAAGTTCAAAGTTGGAGCAAATGTTTTTATGTTGAACAGGCTGACTTGAGTCTTTTTATAGTTTATATATGACATATCTGTTTTCACGTTGTTACTGTTTATAGAATGATATACTGTTAATTTATTCTCATCATTTATTTATTTCCTTATTTCCTTTCCTCACTGGGCTATTTTTCTCTGTTGGAGCCCTTGGGCTTATAGCATCTGGTTTTTCCAACTGGGGTTGTAGCTTGGCTAATAATAATAATAATAATAATAATAATAATAATAATAATGAAAATTGGTCTGAGCAGAGTGCAAATGACCTCGTGATATAATCCTTTCAGTGGTTATTAATTTTACCTCTTCTATTCGTCTACCATTGTTTTCGCTTTGCAACAAAGGATTAAAATTAGGTATCTCTCTCTCTCTCTCTCTCTCTCTCTCTCTCTCTCTCTCTCTCTCTCTCTCTCTCTCTCTATCACATAGGCTCTCATGTAAGCACACAAATCACTTTATCTGTATATATGTATACATATATATATACATATAAATATATATATATATATATATATATATATATATATATATATATGTATATATATATATATATATATATATATATATATATATACATACATATATATATACACTGAATATTCTCATGTATGCAATCCAAATGTCGTATAAAATGTCAGCACTGAATGAATATCATAGAAATTTTGCCAATATAATTGTGAAAGTTTATCATAATTATATCATTATTGAATTTTTTTTTCTTATCTTTTATTATGAAAATACAATTATATTTTCTCTTATACATTTTTTTCTTTTATAAAGAAATATTCCTTAACAATATATTTTACATTTTCGTATATACATTATAGCATTTATTATAATATGATAAAATTACAGCTTTATTGAGAACAATTTAAACCAGCGTCACACCTGGTAATACTTAATTCTCAAATTGATGTAGGACAGCCAGTGCAGGACCTTCAAAATGAAGAAACTAGAAATAGTCCTGAAGTTGTAATTTGAAATTTATTAAACACCTTCGGTCTGTTTCAATTTTTATTAGAAATATTGGACTATAGTTGATTCTTTTTCGCGAGGCAGATTTGCACCGACTCGCAGGGGTGCCCTTTTAGCTCGGAAAAGTTTCCCAATTGCTGATTAGTTGGAAAAGATAATTTTAACCAATCAGATAGCAGGAAACGTTTCCGAGCTAAAAGGGCACCCCTGCGAGTCGGTGCAAATGCGTCTCATTAAAAGAAATTGAGTATAGTAGTTTAGTTTTCCAAGTATAAACAAATTGGATAAAACTGAAAGGAATACTATCTTGTTATTTCTGTATCATGCTTTACAAAATAAAAATTCTGTATAATACCAGACAGAACAATATATAAAAGAAGTGAACTTTAAAAGTTTATATCGAGAACTTTATGCGAGGAAGAGAATGTTACGGATTTAAGCCTTTTCTTTTACTCAAGGAAATGTTTCAAAACGTGAGGTTCTTAAACCCCCCTTTAGATTTCATCCTGAGCGAAATCTTACGGCGTTCCAAGTCCTGGACTATTATAGGCAGTGACGCAGCCCAAGCGTCCTGTCACTGGGCTTCTTCTTCTTCTTCCCATTTGGTAACAAAAGCCAGATTGAGGCTATTATACCTCAGAGCCTGAGGCCGCAGAGTTAAACAATCACTCCCAAAGAGGCTTCTGTTTTCTATGGCACTGAATTGACAATGACATACTGGCATTCTTTATAAAAGAAAATATACAGCAAACCCTTTTGTATGTATAAAAGGGAAGCTTTCTTTCAGTGGAAGGATGGTTGACGAACTACCGGATGAAATATTTGTATACAAATTATTATTATTATTATTATTATTATTATTATTATTATTATTATTATTACTTGGTAAGCTACTACACTAGTTGGAAAATCTGAATGCCATAAACCCGAGGGCTCCAACAGGGAAAATAGCCCAGTGAGGAAAGGAAATAAGCAAACTACAAGAAAAGTAATTAACAATTAAAGTATTTCAACAACAGTAACAACATTAAGATCAGTATTTCATATATAAACTATAGAAACTAAAAAAAAAACAATAGGAAGAGAAATAATCGTGTGCCGAGTGTACCCTCAAGCAAGAGAACTCTACCCCAAAACACTGAAAGAATATGGTACAGAGGCTATGGCGCTAGCCAATACCAGAGAACTATTGTTTGAGTTTGCAGTGTCCTTCTCCTAGAGGAGATGCTTACTATAGCTAAAGAGTCTCTTCTACTATTACCAAGAGGAGAGTGGACACTGAA
>NC_090748.1:5885576-5895576 GCF_036898095.1 Palaemon carinicauda
GTTTTATGTGAAAGAAGGAAAGAATTCATATCAGTTTTATGTGAAAGAATGAAAGAATTCATATCAGTTTTATGTGAAAGAATTCTTATCAATTTTATGTGAAATAATGAAATTATTCATATCAGTTTTATGTGAAAGAAGGAAAGAATTCATATCAGTTTTATGTGAAAGAAGGAAAGAATTCATATCAGTTTTATGTGAAAGAAGGAAAGAATTCATATCAGTTTTATGTGAAAGAATGAAAGAATTCATATCAGTTTTATGTGAAAGAATTCATATCAATTTTATGTGAAATAATGAAATTATTCATATCAGTTTTATGTGAAAGAATGAAAGAATTCATATCAGTTTTATGTGAAAGAATGAAAGAATTCATATCAGTTTTATGTGAAAAAATGAAAGAATTCATATCAGTTTTATGTGAAAGAAGGAAAGAATTCATATCAGTTTTATGTGAAAGAATGAAAGAGTTCATATCAGTTTTATGTGAAAGAATGAAAGAATTCATATCAGTTTTATGTGAAAGAATGAAAGAATTCATATCAGTTTTATGTGAAAGAATGAAAGAATTCATATCAGTTTTATGTGAAAGAATGAAATTATTCATATCAGTTTTATGTGAAAGAATGAAAGAATTCTTATCAGTTTTATGTGAAAAAATTAAATTATTCATATTGGTTTTATGTGAAAGAATGAAAGAATTCATATCAGTTTTATGTGAAAGAATGAAAGAATTCATATCAGTTTTATGTGAAAGAATGAAAGAATTCATATCAGTTTTATGTGAAAGAATGAAAGAATTCATATCAGTTTTTTGTGAAAGAATGAAAGAATTCATATTAGTTTTATGTGAAAGAATGAAAGAATTCATATCAGTTTTATGTGAAAGAATGAAAGAATTCATATCAGTTTTATGTGAAAGAATGAAAGAATTCATATCAGTTTTATGTGAAAGAATGAAAGAATTCATATCAGTTTTATGTGAAAAAAAATTAAATTATTCATATCAGTTTTATGTGAAAGAATGAAAGAATTCATATCAGTTTTATGTGAAAGAATGAAAGAATTCATATTACTTTTATATGAAAGAATGAAAGAATTCATATCAGTTTTATGTGAAAGAATGAAAGAATTCATATCAGTTTTATGTGAAAGAATGAAAGAATTCATATCAGTTTTATGTGAAAGAATGAAAGAATTTATATCAGTTTTATGTGAAAGAATGAAAGAATTCATATCAGGTTTATGTGAAAAAATTAAATTATTCATATCAGTTTTATGTGAAAGAATGAAAGAATTCATATCAGTTTTATGTGAAAAAATTAAATTATTCATATTGGTTTTATGTGAAAGAATGAAAGAATTCATATCAGTTTTATGTGAAAGAATGAAAGAATTCATATCAGTTTTATGTGAAAGAATGAAAGAATTTATATTAGTTTTATGTGAAAGAATGAAAGAATTCATATCAGTTTTATGTGATAGAATGAAAGAATTCATATCAGTTTTATGTGAAATAATGAAATTATTCATATCAGTTTTATGGGAAAGAATGAAAGAATTCATATCAGTTTTATGTGAAAGAATGAAAGAATTCATATCAGTTTTATGTGAAAGAATGAAAGAATTCATATTAGTTTTATATGAAAGAATGAAAGAATTCATATCAGTTTTATGTGAAAGAATGAAAGAATTCATATCAGTTTTATGTGAAAAAATTAAATTATTCATATTGGTTTTATGTGAAAGAATGAAATTATTCATATTAGTTTTATGTGAAAGAAGGAAAGAATTCATATCAGTTTTATGTGAAAGAATGAAAGAATTCATATCAGTTTTATGTGAAAGAATGAAAGAATTCATATCAGTTTTATGTGAAAGAAGGAAAGAATTCATATCAGTTTTATGTGAAAGAAGGAAAGAATTCATATCAGTTTTATGTGAAAGAATGAAAGAATTCATATCAGTTTTATGTGAAAGAAGGAAAGAATTCATATCAGTTTTATGTGAAATAATGAAATTATTCATATCAGTTTTATGTGAGAGAATGAAAGAATTCATATCAGTTTTATATGAAAGAATGAAATTATTTATATCAGTTTTATGTGAAAGAATGAAAGAATTCATATCAGTTTTATATGAAAGAATGAAAGAATTCATATCAGTTTTTTGTGAAAGAATGAAAGAATTCATATCAGTTTTATATGAAAGAATTAATATCGAGATGCCGAAAAACTCTTGAAATATAAGTAGTTCAAGGGGGTACACACCATTCCTCAGAAATACGACTTTTATTACATGAAATAAACCTCATGAAATGTCACTGAGGGGTGGCCACAGTAGATTCATACTCTATAATATAGTTAAAATCTATTACTTCAAAATTTGAGTCTAGTATTTTGTTTTTAATGTAGTTCTTTGACATAGGAATGTTTTTATTATCTAATTTCATTATTAGAATCTGTTTTTTTTTTTTTTTTTTTTTTTTTTTTTTGAACGTTGTAAATTCTACATGTCTGTTTTAAATTGGTAGGTGACTTGCAAATATGGTTTGCGATATGCAATTTCAATATTACCTCTATGTATTTATATTATTTTTTTTTTTGCTCCTTTTTTCCCCGCTAGGCCTATATGCTACACGTAGGCCTACTCACTTTTGTAATCTGTGTTTGTATCTTTTCTATATTAGGCATTTATTCTTTTTTCCCAAATTATATCTATCGTCAATTTTTTTAGAGAGGCGCATTTGCACCGACTCGCAGCGGTGCCATTTTAGCTTGGAAAAGTTTCCTGATCGCTAATTGGTTGGACAAGATAATTCTAACCAATCAGCGATCAGGAAACTTTTCCGAGCTAAAAGGGCACCGCTGCGAATCGGTGCAAATGCGCCTCATTAAAAGAAATTGACTATAGTTTGTTCATGTGGATTTATATTTCACGATTTGTTTTAGTAAATATAAAGAAAGTCTGATTGCGTTGAAATAGTTCATTCAAATATCATTCTAGAAATTTCTAAGCAATGCTAAGATTTGAGCCTCTTAACCTTAATAGTATTTGATAAAAAGTTCGGTCTAGTAAATTGATTTTATAAATACAATTGATTTTATAAATACAATTGCATGGATACTATTTAATGAAAAATCTAGTAGAATATTCTAGTTCTATGTACTTCTATATTTATGGGGAACTATATTTGTGTGCTGTAAAAAAGGAAGATATATTTTTTTTCTACTTTTAGCCACTTTTTACTAATGCTTTTTATTTTCTTGTTAGAATATTACTTATAATTATTTATCATGTTCCTTGCAGCATACAAAACATCTGTGTTTGTTAAACTAGAGAGAGAGAGAGAGAGAGAGAGAGAGAGAGAGAGAGAGAGAGAGAGAGAGAGAGAGAGAGAGAGAGAGAGATTCACTGCTTCTGCTAATTTTTGCAGCATAAAATGCCCCTGGGTGTGTTGAATTGTGTGTGTGTGTGTGTGTGTGTGTGTGTGTGTTAGAGAGAGAGAGAGAGAGAGAGAGAGAGAGAGAGAGAGAGAGAGAGAGAGAGAGAGAGAGAGAGAGAGCCTGTCCACTATAAGATGAGAGAAATTATCACCCTAACCAGAATCCTCGGAGTTGACAGAAGGCTAAAAGGATTTATTTGATAGGAATCTCTCACAATTATAAATGGCTGCTGAAATTATATGAATACTATCCAAAAGGAACAAGATTTGTAGGAATAGATGGATAGACGAATTCAGAAAGAACAAAAGCTACAAGTGGAATTGCTACTACAAAGATATCGTTTTCGCAAAAGAAATAAGTTTTAGGGAATATACTCGTAGCTTTGCAAGTCCTTCACTGTTATTATTATTATTATTATTATTATTATTATTATTGTTGTTGTTGTTGTTGTTGTTATTTTATTATTATTATTATTATTATTATTAATTATTATTACTATTAATTATTATTATTATTATTTTATTATTATTATTATTTATTATTATTATTTATTTTTATTTTTATTATTAATTATTATTTTTGTTTTATTATTATTATATTATTGTTATTATTATTATTACTATTAATTATTATTATTATTATTATTATTATTATTATTATTATTATTATTATTATTATAAGCTAAGCTACAACCCTAGTTGGAAAAATGGGTTCTATAAGCCCAAGGGCTCCAACAGGGGAAAATAGCCCAGTGAAGAAAGGAAATAAGGAAATAAACTACGAGACATTTAAGGACAATCATAACATTAGAATAAATCTTCCGTATATAAACCATAAAAACTTCAAAATAACAAGAGGAAGAGAAACAAGATAGAATAATGAGTCCTTTTATGTAGGACCTACTAACTTGGGAGGAGGTTATGTTTTCACACCCGTTTGTTCGTTTGTTTGTGAACAATTTCCTGGCCATAATTTTGTTCATAGAGTTGTGAAACATTCAGGGATTAATATATTATGTTGAGACGTGGAAGTGATTCAATTTTGAAAGTCTTAGGTCAAAAGTTAAGGTCGAACTAAAGGTCAAGAAATAAGCTACCGTGGTGGAGGTCTGCGCTCTACTGAGTGTCCCTCTTCGTAAAGTGACCTAATGCTGGGATCTAAAAAAGCCCTAAAATGTATGAAAATATGACATAGTGTTAAATTTTTATGATGTATAATGAATATGATAAAAGTGATGAAGTGTGGGACAGAGGTGAGATGGAGAAAGCTGACCAGAAACATCGACCCCACATAGAAGTGGGAAAAGATGTAGACAAAGAAGAAAAAGAAGAAGAATGAATATAATAAATGATAATGCAATAAATGTACAGTAAATGATATTTTTTTTTTTAAAAATTGCATCTTCATTAATTCATTATAACGTAAAAAAATAAATGTTATAGTCAGAAATGGTATGGAAAAAAAATAAGAAATGCAGAAAAGGCATATTTTCAATATTTCATCACAGCATATATTTTGCCAGCCATTCGTAATATCTTTTAAACACAGATGCCAGAATATCTAGACACGGTGGAAGGTAATAACTAATGGAAGGGGGGGGGGGGTAAATACGTTATCTTTGTACCCTAGCTACCACAGTGTTATTAATGGCATAGTGAGACTTCTTGCATCATAGAGGAAATATATGACTTAATGGGTCTAGATGTCCACATTTTGTGTGGGTTTAATGCTTAACCCGGAATTTTTTTTTTTTTTTTTTTTTTTTTTTTTCCATTGCTGGTATAGTATGCATAGTAAAAAGACTGTCTTACAGTTTGTACTTGTTTATACACAATAACTTGTATATGCGCGCGTATATAACTAGAAAATACAAATTTTAACATTTATATGTGTGTATGTATACGTACAAACACACACACACACACACACACATATATATATATATATATATATATATATATATATATATATATATATATATATATATATATATATATATATGTGTGTGTGTGTGTGTATTGTATATATGTGTATGTGTGTGTAAACTAATATTTTCGGATTAAAATGTAAACTGTTAATATAAACTTACGGAGAGAGAGAGAGAGAGAGAGAGAGAGAGAGAGAGAGAGAGAGAGAGAGAGAGAGAGAGAGAGAGAGAGAGAGAGAGAGAAAATGTGATTTTTTAATCGGCAAATGTCAAAGGGTCTTCATATCTTTTTTTAAGTATTAATTCCAAGCGCAGATTGACTGAACAATACTGTAATAGCTTTTCTTCATTCAGTTTGTTAGGGAAGTTTTATTTTTTCATTTATTTTTTATACAACTGCATGTCAAATGTATTTGAACATGACTCGGAGTAATAAGGTTTTGCGATGGAATGGTTTTTCAACTGGTAGAATTTTGTATTGCATTTCTTTCTAACCTAGATTTTTTTTTTTTTTTTTTTTTTTTTTTTTTTTTTTTTTTTTTTTTTTTTTTTTTTTTTTTTTTTTTTTGAGTGATATTCATAGCCTCTTGGTACGTGACCTAGATTATCTTCTATATCTTAGGAGCATTTACTGGTTTTTTTCTATATTAAAACATTACACATTGTTTTTCTATATTATAACATCATAGCCTGTTTTTCTATATTAAAACATTACAGATTGTTTCTCCATATAAAACATTACAGATTGTTTTTCTATATGAAAACACTACAGATTGCTTTTCTATATAAGATCATTACAGATTTGTTTTTCTATATAAAAACATTGCAGTTTGTTTTTCTTTATAAAAACATCACAGATTGTTTTAAATACTAAGACATTACTGATTATTTTCTTATATAAACACATTACAGATTGTTTTCCTATATAAAAACATTACAGATTGTTTTCCTTTATAAAAACATTACTGATTATTTTCCTATATAAAGACATTACAGATTGTTTTCCTATATAAAAACATTACAGATTGTTAATATCCCATAAATTTTGATAACAGTTTTGTTATCCCAACTGTTCTCTCTGTTAAATGAAAAGAAACAGACAATGAATTCACTTCTTAGCCAAAAGTTTCTCTGTTACATCATCTTAACTCTTTGGCTGTAGATTGCTCTCCAATTATTGTCTTCAAGTTGCGAATCCTTTTTTAAGTGCAATTGCAATTTTCAATTTTATGAATCTCAGTGAGGCCTCGAAATTATATGATGTGGAGGAGATCTAATGATAACTAGAACAACTGTGATTTATTTTAAGCTTTATTAACAGAATATGGCATGATCATTGTTATCAAAGTGTTTGGGAACTAGCCATTATTTTAACCTTTTTTTTAAAACCAGGTAAGAATAGGTTTTTAGCTGCAAACCATCGTCCAATTGCATTAATATCTTGTTGACGATTGCTTCACCTTCTTTACATGCAGTTAGTGTTGTGGTTTTTATAATGCAATTGTTGTTTTGTGACGGAATCTTTCTGAAGAAAATATGTTTTGTATGATGACGGGTGAATGATGTGTAATTACGAGCTTAGCAAGCTTAGGGCTGAATAAATATGAAATGATTATAGAATAATTAAATCCTATCGTGCAAATTGCAGTATTGTGTCTTATGATCATTCTTTCTTTCTTTTTACATGTCACAATACCCTCTTCTTGAGTTTGTTCTTATGTCCATGCTGCTCTTTTTCTGTCTCTTATTGTTGTTTCCATTATTATTCTTTCCATTGCTCTTTGAGTTGTAACTAGCTCATGTTCTGAGGCTTTAGTAAGGTTCCAAGTTTCTGGTGTATAAGTTAATATTGGTAGGACCATCTGATTAGATACTTTTTAGAGAAAGAGAAATTTTACTTTTCATGATCTCATTTTGTTTATCAAAAGCTCTCGATCCCAATCTTATCCCTCTTTTAATTTTAGTTTCGTGTCCTGAGGAAACACTTACTGTTTGTCCAAAATACGTATATTTATTAACTATTTCCTAGAGGTGCGTCCATAACATTATTTGTTGCTTTTCATAATTTTCAATGAACATTATCTTAGTTACTCATATTCATTTCAATCCTACATTTCTGCGTTCTTTATACAAATTCTGTATCATCTTTTGCTATTCCTCCTCTGATTCACTAAACACAACTATGTGATCTGCAAATCTCAAGTTGTTAAGGTTAATGATTTAGGGGAGATGGGGTTTCCCTGTCTAACTCCTTTCTCAATGGGGATTTTCTCACTGTGTGTAGTTTTAGGATTGCTGTACTTCCTGTATAGATATGTTCAAATGTTTTGACATAAGATTCATTTATTCATTGTCTTTGAAGGACTTTCATTACTGCTGAACTTTTGACAGGATCAAAAGCTTTCTCATTATGTATAAATGCCATACACAGTGGTTTGTCATATTGGTTTGCTTTATCCATTGGGTGGTTAATTACATGGATATGGTCCATTGTTGAATACCCGTTTCTAAAGCCTGTCTGCGCTCTTGGTTAATTAAAGTCTAGCCGTCTTTCAATTCATTCTTTACTATGTGTGTGTGTATATATATATATATATATATATATATATATATATATATATATATATATATATATATAAATATATGTATATATATATATATATATATATATATATATATATATATATAAATAAATAAATATATATATATATATATATATATATATATATATATATATAAATATATATATAAATATATATATATATATATATATATATATATATATATATATATAAATATATATATATATATATATATATATATATATAAATATATATATATATATAAATATATATATAAATATATTTATATATATATATATATATATATATATATATATATATATATCATCATTATCATCTCCTATGCCTATTGACGCAAAGGGCCTCGGTTAGATTTCGCCTGTCGTCTCTATCTATCAATCTCTCTCTCTCTCTCTCTCTCTCTCTCTCTCTCTCTCTCTCTCTCTCTCTCTCTCTCTCTCTCTCTCTCTCTCTATATATATATATATATATATATATATATATATATATATATATATATATATATATATATACACATATATATAAACTTTAACTTTTCTATAAACAAGCAGATTAAAGAGTCCCAAGTTACTTATGTAAGAGACACCGACGCCACTTCTACCATCCCCGAGTAAACAATGAAACCAAAAAGACAAGATGGAAACGACGAATGGCTCCTTTTGTCTAGTGGCTCCCTCCGTTGTACAATAACAGCCAGGAAAACCTTTTGTTCATTTTATTGTTCGAAAAGTTAAGGAAACTGGGAATTAACGGAATGCCTTTTCCACCCACCCACTCTCACAGTCAAGGCAGTTTAAAGGGATTTCAGTGTTATGGAATCCTTCCTGTTTTTCAAAGCTGGTTGTGTATCTTTTTTTTCTGATGTTTTCAGAATGGTATGACTGGCTTTTGTTTATATTTAAAGTTGTATGATTGGCTTTTGTTTATATTTAAAACTGTATGATTGGCTTTAGTTTATATTTAAAGTGGTATGTTGGCTTTAGTTTATATTTAAAGTTTTATGATTGGTTTTGTTTATATTTAAAGTTGTATGATTGGCTTTTGTTTATATTCAAAATTGTATGATTGGCTTTTGTTTATATTTAATCAAAATTGTATGATTGGCTTTTGTTTATATTTAAAGTTGTATGATTAGTTTTTGTTTATATTTAAAACTGTATGATTGGCTTTTGTTTATATTTGAAATTGTATGATTGGCTTTTGTTTATATTCAAAATTGTATGATTGGCTTTTGTTTATATTTAATCAAAATTGTATGATTGGCTTTTGTTTATATTTAAAGTTGTATGATTAGTTTTTGTTTATATTTAAAACTGTATGATTGGCTTTTGTTTATATTTGAAATTGTATGATTGGCTTTTGTTTATATTCAAAATTGTATGATTGGCTTTTGTTTATATTTAATCAAAATTGTATGATTGGCTTTTGTTTATATTCAAAATTGTATGATTGGCTTTTGTTTATATTTAAAATTGTATGATTGGCTTTTGTTTATATTCAAAATTGTATGATTGGCTTTTGTTTATATTTAATCAAAATTGTATGATTGGCTTTTGTTTATATTTAAAGTTGTATGATTGGTCTTGTTTATATTTAAAATTGTATGATTAGCTATTGTTTATATTTAGTTATATGATTGGCTTTCATTTACATTTAAAATTGTATGATTAGTTTTTGTTTATATTTAAAACTGTATGATTGACTTTTTTATATTCAAATTTATATGATTGGCTTATGTTTATATTTAAAATTGTATGATTGGCTTCTTTGTATTCAAAATTATATGATTGGCTTTTTTTATATTTAAAACTGTATGATGGACTTTAGTTTATTTTTAAAATTGTATGATTGGCTTTTGTTTATATTTAGAATTGTATGATTGGCTTTTGTTTATGTTTAAAATTGTATGATTGGCTTTTGTTTATATTCAAAATTGTATGATTGGCTTTTGTTTATATTTGGAATTGTATGATTGACTTTTGTTTATATTTAGAATGGATGATAGGCTTTTGTTTATATTTAGA